>NC_135498.1:66909160-67167629 GCF_052857255.1 Amblyomma americanum | reverse complement strand
AACAAGCCTGCTGACACCACTTAAAGCGTGTTTATCATATGCGTGCCTGTCCTTACGACATTGTTCACTGCACAACGCAGATTCAAGCTGAGAGCAGATCGATTGCAGGGCAAAATAAAACAAAAGACACGGGAAGACATACAATGAAATGACAACAGACCTCTGCCTTTTTGGAGTTCATGTAAACCAATGCAAGGTCATTGTCCTGAAGCTCCACATTGATCAGGGGCATCTGTTCATTCTCTGCAAGGTCTGCCACCACCCCCTTGATGTCTTCCACAATCATAAGAGCCTCTCTGAAATGTAAACACAAGTTGGCAAATGCCCCCTAAACACCAGAGGAGGGAAGAAACATCAAGTGAATAAAGCTGCCAAATGAATTATTTTTTTTGGAAACGAGAAATTCGGACATCTCCAATATTCAGACAGCACCACAGAACCATCCCTAGCCCCATACAGTTATCGAAAGGGTTCTTTTTGCTGGACTGCTTGATTAGTTGAACATTTTCCACCGTCTTTTACAAGTCCAAAACATCAGTAAGTAAGTGTAGCATTGCTTTGCAGCCTTTAAACAACATTTACTCGAAGAGGCAGTCTGGAAGACAAATGCCAGATGCGCACAAAAAAGCTACCTTAACAGTCCTAAAGCCATACTCCAATGCTGCTGAGCAAGCTGGCAGTAGAGTGTTGCCCGTGTCCCCTGCCCATAGAACAATGGCACATGCTGAGTGATGCCATTACCTGGACTGTGCCCCAACGCATATCACATGAGGCTTCTTGGTGCGGATGAACTTCCTGAGAACCTTGAGGTCAAGCTCCTGCAAGGGCAGTCAATGCAGCTAGTAAGGGCACCTTCAAAAAAGAGCAGCTTGTGCAACGCACCAAATTGAGCCCATGTGGAAGAGCATCAGATATGCCTCCAGCAAAAGTTCAATTTGCAGCACTCAAGGGTAGCTGCAAATTTCAGTGCCAGTTTGCACGCATAACAACTCTTAATTATTTAGAATTCACTTTTTTTAACTTCCAGTTTTACTTAAAGTGATGGCTTCGCTTCTGTCAGTCAAATTAAAACACACACACACACACACACACACACACACACACACACACACACACACACACACACACACACAAAACGAAATGTTGACCCCTTTCAAGTCACAATTACCAAGCAATGACTGCACTGGCCGTTGTCCATGACTCTTGCTGAGAGAAGAACCGGGCTTTGGAAGTGTGCAAACACAATGAGCTAACACAAGCGCACCCGAGTCCACGGTATCAGTACTGCTTTCACAAATGAGGCCACCAGCGAAGTCAAGAGTATGAAGTTGAGAAACAATACGAAGGGGGAGCAAAATCATAAAGGAACATCAAAATTCTCTAACTCTTTAACACTCTAACAGCCCTCCCCAGTACAACCTAGTACACTGCACATAGCACTGAATGCAATAGCCCAGCAAAGGCGATGCCACCATCTCCCCCTTGCCCCAAAGAAGTCGCGCACCTTGAGTTCCCTCTCCTTTTCCCTCCAGGCGTTTTTCCTCTTGAGTATGTGGGGCAGCCGCAGGTACTCCATCACCTCACCCGTGCCATCTATGAGGGCACCAAAAGCAGGAACCTCCCTGCACAGAGCAAAAGCACAGATTAAGTCCACACTTCCCACTAAAGCAAAGTCACTTTGCACTGAATCAGGCACAAAGACAGCCACCATGTTTACAAGGCAGACGACTCAAGATGTGGCTCGGTACAACCAGCTGGTTACACCAATGCCCCCTAGGAGCATCGACTCTTAATAAACACTGGACATTTTTTAAAAATTTGGTGTAGGGGCTTCTTAATGTTCTGCACATGACATGAGACGGAAGTGGAGAGTGAGAAAACAACAAAGCAAACATGGAATTACCACGTGGCCAGTAATGAGCAAGGATTTCGGCAGCAGTGTAGGTCAAGTGGACTGTCTTTGAATGCGCAATTCATCAGCGGTGATGGCAACGCCACAAGTGCCTGGTGTAAGGCAACTGACTTGGCCACGTGGCAGTGACATAGCTGCTTTGAGGTCAGAGGAGTTTGAAAATTCTGAAAGGCCCTCACTTCACGCTGCCAAGTGAAAGTGAATGCGTAATATGGGAACAAACCTTGTCCTTAAGTTACACCATGACTCCCACATCACCAGCACAGGTATGTTAGGCAAAACATTTGCTCAGTGACATCTCACAAATGAGGACCTTGTAGATTTTCAGCAAACTATGTGCTCTAGCCAAAAAGTCAAGTTGCAAGATGTGCTCCAGCTGACGAATCAGGTTACAAGGAAATTGCACACATTAAAGCTGCCCTTTCTTCCAATGTTTCCAAGGGTGGCGACGGACACATGTGATCCAGAAAGGCTACCACATGCTGAAACTGCCGCATGCAATCCATGGCCAAAGTTCAATGAAAAAAAACTACCATATTTACTCACATAACGATCCCCCCACCACCTCCTCCAAAATCATAGGATTGCGTCGTGATACAGCAAACACCTTTTGAAGCGAACAGTGTTGAAGAGCAAACAGCAGTGACACGAACGCGGCTAACCCAAGCTTTTGCTGATGATGGACGGACGGATGGGCAGGCATGCAGGCAGATGTATGATATGAAATTTCGACTCTTGCAAAAGAACTTCTTTGCCCCGTAATTAACCTTTCCCCCAAACTGATGTCACTTTTTCTGGAAAAAAAATGTGGGCTTATTGAACAAGTAAATATGGAATTGATTAACTAACACTGCGAACTAAGACTACAGAAGTGCCACCATGTATTCACCTGCCCAAAGGGTATCTCTCACCAATTGTTCTCATAGGCAATGGCGAGCACCCGAATGCCATCACGGGTGTCAAAGTCCTCGTCCTCCTCCATCTGGGGGTCCACCTGGTAGGGAGCCACCTTGAGCCAGTTGTACAATTTGCGACAGCACGCCTGGAGAGAAACGGGAGGAAGGTAACACGTCAAATCAGCAAAAAGCAGCTAACGTCATGTACTACATGTCTGTGACAACCTAGTCCTCAAGGGCATCTAAATTAGAACACAAAATAAAAGCAGCCCTACATGTTTACAGCCTACATGTCTGTTATAACCTAGTCCTCAAGGGCACCTAAATTAGAACACAAAATAAAAGCAGCCTTCAAAGCAGCCTTCGAAGGGGCTCGCAAATACTTGCACTTTTCATTTCATCTTCCCTTTCTTTGTTACTGATATTTCCCCCTCTTGGCTCTGTTAGCCTCATGACTGTCCAAAGGCTACTTTGTAAAACTAGTTGGCATGCTGTGTCTTTGTGCTGCTTCTTTCAAGAAGCTCTTGAATAGCTAATGCACTCTTTTCTCGTTTCCAGCAAATGGTGACATTTCACATTTTATGACATAACAAAATCCCCAAAGCCTTTTGACAGACGCAGCAGTACCCCCCCCCCCCTCTCAATATAGGTAGGTAGGAAAGACTTTTAATGCTCTAGAAAGGTGCTAGTAGCAGACGAGAAAGAAGAGGTCCATCTTCCTTCTTCTCATAGGGTCGGTGCCCCTATTCCAGGGCTCCGCTGAGCTTCGCTGCTCGTTGGGCGTGCTGGATCAGACCTTGTTGGCAACCCAGATCGCCGCTGGAGAGCCGGCTCTCCCACTGTTCCGCACTCGGGTCTTTGCGAAAGCTGAGCCGGCTCTCCCACTGTTCCGCACTCGGGTCTTTGCGAAAGCTGTCAATATAAAACTGTGCTCTGCAAGCAGCTGAATTTGTCATTAGCTGCACACACTCCCAGTGCAGCAACTTTGGCAAGTTCTCACAACTAAGGCATTTTTGTACTTTAGTTTCCTTCCTTCCTTCTCCATGAGCAATTCTAGCTCCACAGCACAAGAGGCTGTACGATAAACACCAAGGAAGTTTGTCACCACACGGGTGTCTCGCCATGCAGCCTCTTTTTCACTATGCTAAAACTATAATTTTGAGTACCTCAGTTCTAATTCCTTCAAGGCCAAAAATAAAACCAACGCAGCAGCACTTTCGTAAGGTGAAAGGAGAGACCAAGAATGTGTGTCGCACCTTGACAATGCCGTCCTGAGCCTCGTTGAGCAGTTGCGCCTTGAGCTCCTTCTCAAAGCTTGGGTAAAGGAACTTGCTCAGGGCAAAACCAAGGGCCTCGCTTCTCTGGTTGTTCCACTCCTGGACGTTGTTACTGAACTCGTCCTGGGCAAGAGTTGCAGGAAAAATTTAAGAAAAAAATGCTCGAGCACATGCCAGCCAGGTGGCAGAGAGCGGTAGTAGCAGTAAGTGCAGGCAAAACACCACAACAATTACCGAGGCAACTCAACAAATTTTACCAACTTTTTCCCTAAGTGCAATTTCCAAACAATACACAACAAATGCACATTATGCATCAGCAACACTGACCTGCCCTCTGCTTCTAGAGGCCTGTGTACTGTACAATGCCAGCGCACGTTAAAGAACCCCAGGTGGTCGAAATTTCCGAAGCCCTTTACTACGGCGTCCCTCATAGCCCGAGTCGCTTTGGGACGTTAAACCCCAATAAACCACTCTGCTTCCAAAACACGACAACAGTAAACAGCAAAGTTTACCACCTCTTGAAGAGATCACAAACAGTTGACCTGCTGACAAAACTAAGATTATGTAGAATGGAAGTGTCATAACACTTCTGTCACCTGTTGATAATGTTTGAAGCATGCCAACAGTCATCAAAAGCAAAGAAAGCATAGGGGAATGTTTTTCTTCTTAATTTGTAGTGCATTTTGTAGTGTAATTTGTAGTTTAATTTGTATGGGAAAGATAACTGATTAGAAAATACAGTCAAATCTCAATACAGTAAAACCTCGTTAATTCGAAATCGCTTAATTCGAACTTCCGGTTAATTCGAACTGACGGCCGGGTCCCGGCAAAGCCCTGTGTATTTCAATGGGTCAAAGCTCCCGATAATTCGAATATGCCGGTATCCACGTCGGTTAATTCGAACTAGGCGCCGATGGCTGGCATTGCTCCTCGCATATAGAAGTCACCTCGTAGCAAATACAATGCGCTGAAAATTTAAAAAAAATGCAGAATGATGAGAAAAAAAAATAAGCCAGCACGCATGTCAGCACGCACGAGGTGAGACGTGAATTTCGTTGCCCGAACCAACCCTCCGGTGCATGCCGTAGCAGGTTTTCGCTGCCGGAGCGTCGAAGCATTGGCTTGTCTATTTTTGGCTGACGCGCGGTCACGCGGGTAGCCACCCTACCGCGGGCGCCGCCTATGCTCCGGCCACGGTGGCCACGGTGGCTCCGGCGCAAGCCGTTGCAGGACTACCTTGCCGATTACTCGCTCAGCGATGTGCTCAATGCAGATGAAACCGCGCTTTATTTTAAGTTGCTGCCGAACAAGACTGTGAGTTACAAAGGCGACACATGTTCAGGCGGGAAGAGAAGCAAGGAAAGAGTGACGGTGTTGGTGTGCGCAAACGCGACTGGCACGGAACGGTGCCGCTTGCTAGTTATAGGCAAAACAGCGAAGCCTCGCTGCTTTAAAGGGCTAAAAACTCTCCCTGTTGATTATACTTTCAACAGAAAGTCGTGGATGACGCGAGCAAATTTCACGGATTGGCTGCGCATACTCGACAGGAAGTTCGCGGCACAGAACAGGAATGTTCTGTTCGTCGACAACTGTTCAGACCATTGCGACATCAGCGGACTGAAGGCGATCCGTCTGGCATTTCTGCCGAAAAACACTACGGCTGTGCTGCAGCCTATGGACCTTGGGGTTATTAAAAACCTCAAAACACTGTACAGGCGCCACCTCCTAGAGCGGATTCTTGTGTGTATGGACAGCGGCAAATCGTACGACGTCAATCTCCTCGGAGCCTGCCACATGCTGGCAACATCGTGGAATGCTGTCAAGGCGGGCACAGTCGCGAACTGTTATCGAAAGTGCGGCTTCATTGAAGGCCCAGAAGCCTGCAGCACGGCTGAGCTGGATGCTCAGTGTGATGACTCCGTCGCGCTGCACCCTGCCTACGCTGCTTTATCGGAGGGTGCATGTGAAACAGCGTCAGCACTCGATCTGGCTGCGCGCTACTTCTCCGCCGATGATAATTCGGACGCTGCGTTGGAGCTGTTGGGCAAGTTGCAGACGATGCTTGTCGAGTCACGGCAAAGAAAACGAAAACAAATGCGAATCACCGATCATTTTTCTCTTTGATATGCTTTGTCAATCTGCTGTTAATAAACATGTTTTTGAAGCATAGTGTCATATTTAATCATTAAGCTTGCTGCTTACGCGAATGCATTTTGATGTTAGCTCCAACCGCATAAACAAATTAACTTTATTTCCTTCGACATTCGGGCTCTATGATTTTAATTCGCGCAATCGCCCGCCGCAAATGTGTAGTAGCGCGTAGTAAGAGATAACGATCTCAGATATGCCTGTTTTAGCTTCGGCCCGTGCTGCCGGGCGTGATGGCCGCTTTTCTTTAGCGCCCGCTCGTTAATTCAAACTCCGCTTAATTCGAACAATTTTCCTGTCCCCCTCGAGTTCGAATTAACGAGGTTTTACTGTATAACGAATCACGCAGAACCGCCAAAAATCATTTGTTATTTTAAAATGTCGTAATGAAAAACGCAGTTATAAGCCAGTGGTCAAACCTAGCAACGAAGATGACCTACCTTGGCAGTAGAAAAGTGTGCAGACAAGCAAACTCTCAAATTAATATGTTGCACTCACTTCAAAGCTGCTTTATTTGGAGAAATCAGTAATTTTCTCCTGGCACGTGCAGCACACACAGCTGATTAGGAATGCCTCTACACCTTCCACTTTGCACAACTCCTCATCGAGTACGTCACTGCCCGTGCGATGAAATTGCGGACTGTGTTCGTGTGCACTAAAACATCAGAGTTTCATATGACCTCCTCTTCAGTGTTCGGTGACCCACAATTGTCTTCCTTCAGGTTGTCATCATCACTGGAGACGTCGTGATTGCTGTTAATGATCGGTTGTCAAGTCAGCTGTGAGGCTAGTACTGCGCTGTCACTCTCCACGTAGTCGTCGAACGAAGAGACAGCGGGCAGCAGTTCTGCAACCTCAGCCCACAGGCCTCCCGGGTTGCTTTCAATCACCTCTAGGTCGTCTTCAAGCTACAAACGCTTTGAGGAGCCCTGTAAGCGTTTCCACTGCCTGACGAATACTTATTGCAGTAGGCTGCTTTAGGCAGAGGTTGATAAGCAACCACTGCACAAGACGCTTACTAAGCTCCGCCTTCACATTCTTTATGATGCCTTGGTCTAGCAGTTGCAACAAAGACATGTTGTTTGGCGGCAGGAACTCCAGGCGAACATGCGCCTAGCAAACATTCACAATGTGAACTGAGCAGTTGTCAACAACCAAAAGAATTCTTCGGTCATCCTTCCTCATTTGTTTGTCGAGTATGATCAGCCACTCCGAAAACAATTCTCTCATCATCCATGCACGCTTGTTCGCACTGTAGTCGTACGCTGCTGACATCACGTTCTTCGTCCAGTGAGGCTTCGCGTACTTGCCTATGACAAGCGGCTAAATTTTTTCCTACCAGTTGCATTGCAGCAGAGCAAGACAGTCACGTGAAGACACGACTTCTTCCCTCCTTTGCACTGCTGTGCTTTGAAGTGCATCGTCCGATCTGGCAGCAGATGATAAAAACATGCAGTCTCGTCCGCGTTGAAAATATCGTCTTCAGAGTAGGATTCAGCTACCTCTCGGAAACGATCATTTCGCCAGGAATCAGCGCCTTCTCTGTCAGCAGCCTTTTCCTCGCACGAGACTACCTGCCAAGTTATTCCGTTTCTTTGACAGAAACAGAAAAGCCAACACGCACTTGCGTCGAACACAGTTATTTCAAGTGCATCAGCAAATTCGCGCTTTTCTTGCAGCATTGGGCCAGACACGAGAACGTTTTGCAGTCTAGCATCTTTAAACCATGTGACAACAGCTTCGTCCACATTTTGAAAGTTTCCCAGTTGCAACCATTTCCTCGGAGAAGGAAGTTGCGACTCCCAGTGAAGTTTGAGGATATTGTCTCGATCCTTCAAAATGGTCGCGACCATCAATGGGGCAATGCCACGCTGTTTGCAGAGGTCAATTTGCTTTTTCCCTGCATCGATTTCTTGCAGTATGTCCACTTTTTCATGCAGCAATAACTGCTTTCACTTCTTCTTGGCGCCATCGCTAGCTGCATTCATCGTTGAATCACTCACGAACTTCGCAGTAAGATCACGCACAACGAAGAAAAAAAAAACACTTGCACGAACAACGATCGAACGGCCACCGACACCCAACACAAAGAGAGAGAAGAGAAAAAGGCAGATAGGCCTGCTAGGCTACTGAACGTTAAACCACAGCCTTGTGGTGGCGCTAGACATGGTGATGATAATAGTTACTGCCCTCGGAGCCAACACACAGAAACGGCATTTTCTGATTCACATGATGGTCGCGACGCTGTTAATTTTAGCCGAATTCGTAATACTGATGTTCCCTGATTATACAGGGGAGAATAAATTAGTAAGTCATTCTGAAATATGTGCTATATCTGAAAACATGCCAGATACTTCTTTACATTGAAAATAATGGCAATTTGGTGGGGATTTTTAAAAATTTGTTAATATGAAAAATTTGTTAATGTGGTGTTCGTAGTAATGAGATTTGACTGTATAAGGAAAGACAACCACATGAAACAATGCATCAACAATCGTCTTTCAGGTAAAAAAAAAAACGATTCACAAATAATTTCCCACTGATCCACACTACAAATTAAAAAAAAATTCCCCTGTGCTTTCCTTGGTTTTGGTGATCGTTGGCTTCCTTGAAATGCACGTCATAATGAGCCCCTCATGTCCCTACCCTTGCATGCTGAACTCTTTGCTGTAGTGATATCAGCATAACTGGAATATCTGAAAACATGCCAGATATTTCTTTTTGTTTCTGTCAAAAAGAAATGAGTTTTGGTATCTTTCACCAGATGTGAACCCTGCCATGGCCAAATAAAGAGTGCAGTAATGGGTAGCTTCTGCCACCACAAATGTCAAGCTTACCCTGTAGTAGAGCTGCTTAATCTCGTCAAGGTAAACGCCAGGATTTGACTGTGAGCTTCCATCCATGGAAATGGTAATCTTGAGCAGCTTCTCGTTTTCAGCCTATTGGATTAAAAAGCCCTGGATCAGTCAAGCTTCAAGATATTCAGAGAGCACTTTGAATACATGCATCGAAAATGCTGTCACCTGTGTCATATTGAGAAACTGGGCTCCTTCCAAGTCCCGCACAGGCTTATTTTTTAGGTACTTTACAGGGTAGCATGGGTGGTTCTCATCAATTTCCTATAAAGAAAAAAAAGAAGACAAAACTTCACAAATGCACTGACTGACCCCTCGGATGAGTTTTGACATGTTAGCCTGGTGTACACTTTATTGCTATCAAATTAGTGCATTCTGCCTAGGAAAACTGCTGAAACTTGTTTCCCAACTATGGTAGAACCTCGATGATATGAATCTTGTGGGGTCGAGAAAAACTTCGTGTAATCCAAAACTAACAAAATCTGACGTCCTTTCCGCCCTTCCTTCTGTCTCTCTTCTTTGGCCGGGAGCCGTTGCGCTGTTATTCTATAAATACGCCCCGCTACAGTACCAACTAGCCCAACTATTAACACTTCTGAACAAAACCCATATGCAGAAGTATGGGAAATGCATTTACACAGGTTTGTTTATGGCTGATGGAATTTATTTACCGCCGTGCGGCCACAGCTCAACTACTCGCGGTACACACAACGCGACTAGTGATCACGACGTAGGCGATGTGCAGGTCGTGCACTGCCGCTCACTGCTCCCTGTGCGTATAGTGCAACTAGAAATCGTGGCATTAGCAATGTATAGGCAGCGCTTAGCACTCGAGGGTGCAATCACGGCTCACGCATTCATACCATCCGTAGTGGCATGGGAGAGTGCTCAAAATATCACAAATTTCGTACATTGTACACAATGCACTCCGGGAGGGGAATTTTACGAATTCATATCAACCGTATTTTTAACACCAAGGTTCTACTGTAGTACCAAACTCTCCGTATGACGCTGATGCTGCATCATTGAAAGGGTGAGACTACTGCTTGCCTTGAGACCCTTCTTTGTGGGTGCGATGCTGATCTTGGCCCTTTCAAAAAACGTCTCGCGGATACACCTTCGCACCAGTGGGTCCATAGCAATCATCACAGCCACCATGTAGCGGGCTGCCTTCAGGGCTTCTTCTGGGGTCGTGAAGCGCCTGTGAGAAAAAAAAGTCATAGAAGATAAATGTGATTCATGCAGCAGTTTGTGTTAGGATTATTGCTGCTCCCTGACGGTGACATAATTCAGTCCGTGAATCATCACCGTGTGACATGATGCCGTACCCCATCTCCACTCACCCCATCTAATCCTGTAATTACAGTGTGCCATGCCATACTCCTCCCCACCCAACTCTGCTTGGCAACCGCAATTCCCCTCTCGCTTTTCCCCTGCCCTTTCCCCCAAGGCTTCGTTCGCGCTTACAACGCCAGACACTTTTTCTGCTAATGGGGGGTTCAAATGCTAAAGCATTTGCTAACATGGTGCGCATTCAAATGCATTAGCATTTGAGCACACACCCCGTGCCCCTACAGAGTAAACAAGCAACTGCTTCCCCTCCCGCAATGCAGGTATGTACACACCCTAGCTGTAACAGTCTCTTTTCACACAAGTGCAACATGTCCCTCACTGCATGACAGCATGTGGCAGGGAGATGAACACGGGCTAACCTTCCAAACAGGCGAGAGTAAGAAGGGAAGAAAAAACAACCTTTAGGTCACATAATGATCAATGCAAAGCTCTCTAGTGGGTGGGCCAAGTATTCCTGACATCATTTTTAAAGCATGCAGGTAAATGTTATGGCACTCATGCATTTTCAAGGGTTTTGCAATAATGGTCCAATTTCGAAGACTCATGTTCACAGACTTTCAGCATGAGCCTCAAATCAAAAGCTTCCCCAGCTCTACAAACCAAGTAGCAAGAGGAACTCACTTGCTGACGTAGTCAGCAGCAACCACCTGTGGTTCAACAGGAAACTGGTCCACTTCATGTCGCTGATAGTTGTCACGCAGATTCTCCCCAAACTGCTCCGGCGTCAAGCCAAATTTCTTTGCCAAGCCCTCTGAAATTGCATGCAACTAAGCATTGCACTACCACATAATATACCATTGGGAGCAAATGTAATGGAAAAATGTAGGCACAAGTCTACAACTCCTGACCATTGCAGTTCCCAGGTACAGTTGAAAAGGTGAGCCTCTGGCAACTGCCTCACTGTCTGTTTTGTGTAGGTTTTTTTATTTTATTTGAAAAGCTAGCAACAAACTAAAGAATTTGTATTTCAAGCTGTAGCGGTCGAATGCGTAATGTTGAGAGCTATGTCAAAAATTCACACGCCATGCTAAAACTGGCTATGTATGGCAACACTAATGGAGCATCTTTTGCAGCTGTTTTCATACTTTCTGCACTTTGCACTCTGCTCTTTGCACCACAAAAAACTTTTCCCTTTATCATGCTCCGACAGTCGTCATTTCTTAAATTTACTAGGAACATCCAATCAACCTGCTTATCCAAGAATCACTGCTTACAGGGCAAAAACATGTTCGGCGAGTCACCACTAGTACGCAACATTTACACACTTAATAAGGCCTCCGTTGCTGGTGAAATCTGCACATTTAACATAGCCGAGAGGTGGTGATTTATTGCAAATGACCTCACTGTCCCTTCAATATGCCAGAAGGTTTACACGCACATACGTACTGCTGTTTTCCATCCAGCCCTGACAAAGAAGCATGTATCAGGTTTCCATTTTTTTACTAACTTTACAGCACTCACATAAGTCCTCAGGCCACTCAAAAATACTTTTCTCACAATAACCGCCAAAAAAAGAAGGCGATGCAATATCTGTTTAGCTCCCCAGCTGAAAACACTCATCTCCCTAAATCTTTGCGAGAACAGGACACCATCTATGCACACCTTAAGTGCCAGAGATTAAGAAAAAGAAGGTCCCACCAAGGCCCATGTCCCGGCAGATGTCAAACAGCCGTTTCCGAACAGGGTGTTTGAGGCGCTGGTTTTCAGCATCAGAGTCCTCGCCGTCCCTGGCCGGCGGGTTCTCCCCATTTTCACCATTCTCGGCTTCGGCCTCTTTCTTTTTGCGCTTGCGCATGGCCTCCTGCATATCGGGCACGTCTTGTGCATAGTACAGCAAGAAGAACTGGTACACGTCCCGCAGCTCTTCAGGCGTCTGCACCTCCTTCAGCCTGCAGATTAGAAAGGCCCACAAAGTGACTCGCATTACGCTCAAAGCAACAGTAAATGCAATTCAACAAAACCTCCATTTGTTTCCAGAATCTTTGAGGCCATATTCTGGGCATGTCCTGTGACATGTCCCTGCACAACACCTTTAATGAAGCTTGGCTGTATGTCTCGTGTTTTCAGCATTCCTGGTGACACCACGAAAAACCTTACGGACAAGAGCTTGGGGCAGTATCTATTGTGAAAGAAGTCATCTACTTGGCCCAGCGTGGTAGCACTGGTTTGGTTAGCAGCGTAGGCCACTGGTAAAGCCAACATGTTCAAACAAGTACAGCCAAAATAACACAGAGTTTTTGGCTGTGTCGCAAGCAGTAGCTGAAGTGAGCCCTCACAGAGTTACCAGAGACTTTCTCAGCTTCTGCATTTCACCAACAAACTCTAATCCTACAGGGCCACTGAAACGTCTCGCAACAGCTTGCTTTGCAACATGCAGCCACAGCTGAAATCCACGTCGGCATCCCTAAAGGTAATTAATGCACACAAACGGGAAGAAAAATTTGTATTCCTGCTTCTGAAGTGACAGCTTCAAAATCCTGTAACTCAACTTCTATAACAGCCATGATAATTTTAGCTTTACTGCATAGCTTGATGGCCACAGAAAACCCAATGGCATGCAATCTATGAAGTTCCCTGCAGCAGAATTTTGTTAAAGTTCTTCACAAAAACTTACATAACATATTGCATAAGTGCACAAGGACCTGTTGCACATAAAATTAAATGACATAGTTGGAATCGCACGCAAAGGCACATGTTCCCTGAAGCTTTCATTAATAAAAAATTTTTTTCTAAAGCCTTCTCCCCTTGCTTCAATTTATTAGTTTCAGCCTATCTACTACATTGTTCGTGCTAGGTATGCAAACATGTTGGATTAAGTCTTTTTGTATGTGTAATTGTACCCTACTATTTTTACATGAATTGCTAACCCCACTCCTGCAATAGCCACAATAGGGGCTGCAGTATGTAAAAATAAAATAAAACAAAAATAAACAGAGCCAGCACCTCTGGAAGTCGTTCTCATCAATGGGCCGCACATTGTCAGGCAGTGGCTTGTCCGGGTCATCCTGAAGTATCTGGTCACACTGGAACTCTTGCATGCGCTGGAACAGTTGCTGCAGGTTCTTCTTGCGCTGCTGCAGTTGGCACCACTGCATCGCCAATAGAAACGTGGAGAGAACACAATCTATTTCGGAGCTCACTCCCTTACACAGCAACAATTGCATCAACGAGCTGCACTCTTTACCCCCTATAAAATGCCATGACAAATGTAGCCAATGAGCACCAACACACTTTACCAGCAAATGACGAAATAATGGCGGTGAAGTAGTCCCACTCCAAAGAAGGTCCATCATTTTTAGCAAACCAATTCTTGACGCTAGCAAAGCAAGCAAGGAAAGAGTGCAGTGCCCAAGAACCCAACTTCTGTGAAGCAGCAATAGGAAGAAGTGATTCAGCACCTTTTCATCCCACTTGTACACTGTCCAGAGGTCATTAATGTTGAGGTCAGGCTCCACATACTCCTTCCGGTAGAAGGCAATAAATGGGACCTGAAACCATACAAGAACACTGTGAGCAAGAAGTGACAGACTGCAATGTTGGGTGACCAACAAGACCTGTACAGTTGAACCTCTATGTAACGAACCTCTATGTAACGAATTCCTGGATTTTACGAAATTTTTCAATTCCCCAGCACATCCCCCATTGAAGCCCATGTATAGGCGACCTCCATGTAACGAACTCGTTGCGGCAGTTGACCTTGATGTAACGAATCCGTGGCTCTGATCATCGAGCTGTATCTTGTAATGTTTTGCCCGAAATTTGACCGGGCAGTGCGCAACTTTAATGAATATTGTTTAAGTAAGTTTTTATATTAAAAGGTAAAGTAGACCGCGAGCAGAACGCTTGCAATCGCAGCAAACAAGCAGACCTCAGTGATGATGATGATGTTGAGCGCCGCTATCGCCGCTCCGTGGCAAGCGTAGCAACTTTTAAGCTTTCATTTTGTAGCTTGACACTAGGTGGCACTACTATGACAAATTTTTCGTGGTGTTGCGGCGCAGTTATGGTAAGCCTTCTTCGTCAGCGTGTTGACGTGTGTGTGTTGGTGTGTGTTTACGGTGTCGGTTCGTTACGATGAGTTCTGCTGTGAGGAAACGCAAAGTTTTGTTGCTTGAAGATAAGCTCTCGATTTTGAATGCGGTTACCGCCGGCGAAAAAAAGAAGGATGTCGCTGCCCGCTTCAATATACCAGCCAGCTCCCTGTCAACCATTCTTGCTGCAGAACAAAGCATCCGCAGTGCGATGGAGTCGGGCACAAGCGCCCAGAAGAAAAGACTGAAGACGTCGACGTATGCTGATGTGGACAACGCCGTGTTTGCATGGTTTTTGGACAGACGAGCACAAAACGTGCCCATAAGTGGCGCGATTTTGCAGCAGAAAGCCATAGATTTTGCTTGTATCCTGGGCCACGACGACTTCAAAGCGAGTAACAGCTGGCTACAAGGATTTAAAAGCCGGCACGGTGTCGTCGGAAAAGTGGTATCTGGCGAGTCTGCCTCCGCAGACAGCGATGCTGCTGCCTCGTGGGTGGCCAAGAAGCTTCCCGGCATTTTCAGCCACTATGAAGCTGCCGACATTTATAATGCTGATGAGACGGCCCTGTTTTTTTAAATGTTACCGAGCCGCACGTTCTCACTGAAAGGAGAAGACTGCCGCGGTGGAAAGCAAATTAAACTCCGCGTGACGGTTTTGCTTTGCGCCAACACTGATGCCAGCGACAAGCGAATCCTGTTTGTTATTTTCCGCAATGCCCGATCCGGATGTTTTAAAGGAACAGGGCGGATGCCAGTAAAATATGTGGCAAACTCCAAAGCTTGGATGTCGCGGGCAATTTTTTACGACTGGCTGAAGGAGCTCAACCAAGATGTCAAGCGACAAGTTCGCAGCATTTGTTTGCTGCTTGACAACTGCTCCGCGCACCATGTGGAAGGCCTACAGCTTTCTAAGGTCGAGCTGCAGCATTTGCCACCTAACTGCACTTCTCTGGTACAGCCCTTAGACAAATGGGTTATTAACAGCTTTAAATGCTGTTACCGGCGTCAATTGATACAGAAGATGCTCCTGGACATCCGCCTTGAATGGCCAACAAAAGTGGATATCTACCAAGCAATCGAAATGCTTGCTGCGTCGTGGCAAGAGGTCGGATCACAAGTGATCACCAATTGCTTCGCCAAGGCTCAGGTAAATAAGGCCATTCAAGCTACAGTCACTGAAGACGAACCTTCAAGCCCACCCGAGGTCGCAGAAGCGTGGGATGAACTACGCATGAACGGTGGGGTGCCCGACGGTGTCGAGCTGTGCAACTTTTTGTTCGTGGACAACGGCGCCGTGGCTACGGAAGAGATGACTGATGCGGCACTTGTCGAAACCGTTAAAGATAGCCTTGAAGGTGACGGTTCGTCAGAGCCTGATACGTTTTGTGCTGTTCCCACCGCGAGGGAATTGATGGACGCGGTGGACGTTCTGCGCCATTTCGTCGGCTCGCAGGACGATGAAGCAGCCATGGATGCCTTAGTTTCCTTGGAGCGCCGAGTAGTGGCTTTGATCGGGCAAAAACAGCAAGCGAAAATTACGCAGTTTTTCTCTATTAAATAAATTCTTTGAATGGCGAGTTCACTTGAATTGATATCTGTCGAATTTTTATTTCGTTTTGGCATAATCCTTACCAGTCTTAACCCAAAACTGCATGTAACGAAAACCTGGATATAACGAAAAATTGCGAACTTTTTTCAATTTCGTTATATCCAGGTTTGACTGTATGTAGGAAAACTGAATGTGCCAATAAAAAAAATTTTATTCAGAACAGAGCAATAGTACTTTTACATCGACATCCAACCATAACAAGCTCACTGCAATTCCCTTCTAAAGCACTTCCCTATGCTGCAACGATACCCCTTGTGTGGATTCGATACAATACTGTTCACATCACGGTTTTGCAAATGGTTCATAGTGGCCTGTAGTAGAAATAAAAAAAGGATGAAAGAAAGGAACAGAGCAGTACACACCTCAAAAAGCTGATTCCGCATGAACTTGAGCGCCTCAGCAATCTTCGATATAGCAGTGACACTCTTGCGCCCTGCTGGAGGTTGATGTCGGCCTGCCAGGTCGGAGGCAGCAGATGATCCCTTGGTGCCTTCTTCAGCAGATGTCTGTACCGAGATGGTGGGGTTGCCGAACGCCTGCTTGTAGATCCACTCTGCCTCGCGCGCAATCTCTTCTTCTGGCGCCGAAGTCACCGGCACCACCCGCAGCTGAAACCTTTCAGGTATGTCCGTCGACCGGATTTCATTATCCCTGTCAGTGAAGTGACCCCGCTCCAGCTCAACGGGCTCGTACACCTCAAAGATGCTTTTCTTGGTCTGACGCTTGTGCGATGTCTTTTTGGGACGTGGGCGCGTCTCCCCTTCCTCCTCTTCATCTTCATACTACGGAAACGGAAGAATGGGGAGATTTCTGTAATCAGGTCCATCTCGTGCCGCCTTAACAACAAAACGCAGCATATGGGTTGAGATAGCAATATTTCATTTTATCACAGCTTGGCTGAAGACAGAGTAAGACAATGAGATAATAGCAGTATGCCACGAGACTTCAACTGCACGTGGTTCAGTCCGCAGTGCCCAGTAAGATTAACAAAGTCGTCTGCTGCTCTCTTCAGACAACATCCTATTTGCAAACATAGATACCTAAATGACACTGCTTAAAGGTGTTTTCTTGTTGAACATATGAACACAGGTACAAGAACAGAAACAACAAAGAAAATATATTAGCCATGTTAAAGTAAAATATGGCATGTAGCATAATTCCCTGGACAGGAGAGGAACCTAATGCGGAGATGTCGCCTTCCAAAAGTCAGATCCTTTTCCAAACACTTCAGTGTCCTTGCAATGCAGTGTAAATGCTGCGGAAGTACATTCGCTTTCCTTTAACAGTTGTATGATCAGAACATGGCAAAACTGGTAAGTCCTTCCAGCCTTGGACAGGCCAGTGGCACAAACAAACCAACTTAGGCATCTTGCTCTGCCTTCTACACTGGCTTTTCTGCCCGAGTAGCGATCAGTCATAACAGAAATGCAATTATTAACCGAGATACAGAAAAAACGCAGCTGTTAAAACATCACGTGCATGTTTCCTAAAGCAACCATCAATAGCTTTACTAAAAAAAATATTTGTATTCCCATGGCACCCTGAATGATATTTTTTATGCCTCAAGCACAACACCCCACCAAAGAAAGATTTTTGGAAGCTTTAGACAAGGCAACAGCGGAATGCATGAGATATTGAAATTTAGTTATGCCTGTAATTCCACATGGCACTGCATATGGCACTAACAGATAATGGGCATTACATGCGAACAAAGCAAACTTAAGGCCATCACAAACCGGCAAACACTCACTTCTTCCTCTTCCATCTCCTCGTCATAATCATCCTGGTACTTGGAGAACTCCTCGAAGTCAAAATCAACACCGAAAATGTCCTGGGCTTCTTGCAGAGCTCTGAAACAGCACCAATCTGTCAGTGACACATCTTACACTAAGCAACCAAAGAGCAGCTGGATGAGTCAAGATATGCTCTTCTGAAACGGTTGTTAAGTACTACTCACTGGTCGGTGTACTTGATGTGCCTCTTTTTCTTGCCCTTTGTGATGGGCTGACCATCATCATCAACAATGAAATCATCGGGGTCTAACAAAGAGAAAAAAATTGTCAAATTTTACTTCCTCATTACAAGAAAAGGAGATGAAAACACAGGACTGCCCATAAATGAGCCGCGCATGTCTGCAAAATGCAAATACGAGCCAAACAACTTTCTCGTGAGAGGTCAAAGAACCCACCAAGCACATTTAACGCAAGACATAACTGGAGACAGAACCTGCCACAAAACTGGACCAAGTAAATGCAAGCACTGAAGACTTCCATGCAAAATAAGTAATTGATTTTGTAACATTCCACTACACTTCCTGAGCATTATACCACCTGAACTCAGAAGAAACAAACACTGGGAGACCTGGCCAACTTTCGAGGCGTAGACATGAGTGCGACTAGGAGAAAGCTATGTCCTGTGCCTCCCGAAACAAATGATCTCAATGCTACAAGCAGCAGAGGTCGACCGCCCGAATGGTCAGGCATTAGGTTAAAACCTCACACAGTAGAAGTTCTGCAACTTACCAGATTCAAGCTCAGAGCCGGAACCTTCCCTCCCTTCTTCCTCTCCTTCCCCTCTTTCTTCTTCTTGCTCGGCAGCTGCCTCCTGAAACACACATTGTGCTTGCCATTGTAGTAGCAGCAGCAGCCCCACGTGGGAAAGACATCTCGTTACTCACAGCATCAGATCCTTCAAACAGCTCATTGGCAATGGCATCACGATTGGTGCTGTCCTTACTCTCCTCATTGTCACTTTCCTCGTCCTCTATCCTCCTCACACGCTTGAATTTCTTTTTCTGAAAGCAAAGGTGCATCCCAGAAGGACAATGTGAAAACCACAAAGAGGCTGCGAGACAGATGTCAAGAATTAAAATGTGTGCTTGAAAAGACAGCTACACCACATTTCACTTGACAGCTTCTCATAGTAAACAGAAATAACGTAGCACAAGGCAACCTTTCAGGCGCACTAATCCCTCAACTATACAAATGTAAAGCATTCAATAAGCTCAAAACTCATACAGAATTCACTGAAGCACCCCTGTGTATTTACACCTGTTATTTCCATCTGAGGAAATAGCAACAGGCTACAGTACGACAGCAGAAACAACAGTGAACATGGGGGGAATCAAGAGCCAACTTAAAGGGGGCCATTAAACACATCCCCCGACAGAGGCACTTCTTTGCCCCCAGGGCTTTCCCTCTCAGTATGCACGAAGGTAGAGCACCAGTCCATGCCTCCCTGGGCAGATCTTGTATTCGCTGAGCACACACAACATTCCCGATGGTTAGCCAATAGTGTGCGAGCTCATCTCTAGTATTCCTTTTTCTGTTCTTGGAACTCCCGAAGGCAATGAACTCCCCGAGGAGACTGGCCAATGGTGACAGTCTATGTGCTTTGGTGGAATATAAGTGAATCTGATGAAACAGCATCGAGAGAAACGGGCAGAGCAGAAAAAGGAAGACAGATCTGTGCTCTGGCTTACCCTTTGAACTTTCACTCCTAAATTTTCCTCTATGAGGTCATAATCTTCATCTTCTAGATTGTCATCGAAGTCATCTGAAAAACCAGCGAGAGCAGATGATCGATGTGCCCTCAAACAAGCAATGAAATACATGGTCCTAATCACAATGGCTGTGGTACCAACCGTGATGCCGCCGTTTCTTTTTGCTCCCTACATCGTCATCCGAGTCCTCATCAACCTCTTCCTCTTCATCGTTGATAAGATCTTTCATCTCTTCCCTTAACCTCTCGTCATCTGGAAGAGTGCACCGATTATTGCTTCTTTGCAGCAAATGCACAAAATAACCCGATATGTGTCCTGCTTAACACAAACAACATCCTAACATGCCACATTGAAAAGTGAGTGTGAAACATTCATTTTCTTAATCTTGGAGCAAGCCAGTGAAAGCAATCATAGCACTGCGGTGCAGCCCTGAAACCACATTGGCTACGACTGCTAAGGACTCCCAGCTTTTGACAGTACACGTCCTCCCAGAACAGTGGCAATCTCGTTTAAGAACATTATACAGTGGAAGCAAAATCAGAAGTATCTGAGGCCATCGGGTACCAACAGGGATCGATCCTGCCTAAGAAAGGACACAGAAGGAAACCCCAAGTCCAGAAACAGTCATTTCAGAGATGTCTAACACAATATGGTGCAAGACAGTTTAACGCACTTGCTACAAGAGTGGCATCAACACATCAAGAATGAAATGCAATCATTCCTTCTGAAAATAAGGTGAAGCAAAGGAGGAATTTCATACCTCCTGTTCATCCATTGGAAGCAGCATAAAGATAAAAGCACATACTTAGTTTGCATCATGTACACCCGACTGCTGTATGTATGCGGTATCACTCCTGCAGGCCGACAAATGTCATAGTTAGGCAACTCTCCTCGAGTACTAGGTTGGTGACCATACACGCACCCCATCTAAAGTAAGTGGCTGCATAATTAAAGAGGAAAATTGGGCTAGTTGGTGCTTGGTAGACAGCTACAACGCGGCCACCAGCATGAAAAACACACAACAGAGAGCGAGAAAGAACTGACGGAACAGATCAATGGCTGCGCTTGGCCATCTTGCAACAATCACACATGATGGCAACAAACAGCATAGAGTGTTATAAGAAAGACCATTTGCACTTGAAGCCCCAGCAGCCAGCAACAAAAGAGGAACATCTGAACGAAGGTAAAGCTGACGAAGCTCAGGCTTGCTCTCACTAACGCTGGCCTACAGAGCAGCAAGAAGGTTGAAGAGCATAAAAAGAAGCTCAAAATGGCGCAGTTACTGATAAGACACCAGTGTTCTTAATGTTGCTTCCGTGCTTTGAAAGCCCTGCACAAGATATGTGGTAACATGGTTACCTTGTACTGCTCCTAGAAACCTTCTTGAACTCTCTTAAGGCCTATGCAGTGATAATGGTAATGATTACAAGCACAGGATGGAAAGTTGGGCAAGTAGATAACAATTAATTGTGGCTAGAATAGCACTCATTTGTGTGTGCTTTTTTTGTCTCGTTTTGCCGTTCGTCTCGTTTTGCACCGATCCATCCATGATGAACTTTTAATTTGCCATCGGTGACTTTACAGAATGTGTCTACTGTGCAACCACAACTTTCATAGCTACTAGTTATTCGAAGAGTTCCAGGATTTCCGTAACAAGGTTTGAAACACCACAAAACCTCGTCGCCAGAGTACTTACCATCTTCCTCCTCCTCCTCTTCTTCGTCATCATCCACCAGCGGTCGTTTCCCAGTCACCTCCTCATCCTCCGACTCCTCGGCCTCGCTCTCCAGGAAGTCAGCCATGGCCGGAGGATGAGATCTGTTGAAAACAAGTCACGTATGACAAAGAGAAGGGGGTTTTGTAATACAGCAACCAGAGGGCCTGGGACTCGCTTCAAGATTTGGCAACACATCTTTTACTACAATGTTATATTTAGAAAGTGTCATTATTATAAACAACCATGTAACAACGCAAAAAAGGCGCCAGAATTCTCAACAGCCAAATCCAACACAGATTAGTAGTTTACATACTGTTTTTTAACTGTGCCATTTAGGGCTTTACAGGCATATGACTGGCATCGCATGCATATGTAATGTGGATTAGAGGATAAATGCAAGTCAATGAAATTCCGACAGAAGAGAATGAGATGGTCCAGGACAGGAATGGTATGTGGGATTCTGTGCTCCTCATAACATAGCCTATGAGAGAGACTGCAGTGCCCAGAGTAATTTCAACCACATGGGGTTCTTAAACCAGCGCTAACATCACACAGGGCACAGACATTTTTTAGTTTCACGTCCTTCAAAATGCAGCCACTGATGTTGGGATTTTCATTCCGCAACCTTTGTTTCAGCAGCCCAACGCCAAAGCCACTGAGGTAGGATATCTAATGTAAACAACCTAACCAGAGGCCTGTAAAATCACAAAGAGGTTACCGTGCAAAGTAATATGGTCGAATACAGCAGACAACCAGGCGGAGAATATTTTAGTGTGGCCTTGAGGTGATGATGGTCATAGTGACGATAATGATGATGCCATCAAAAACAGTTCTTCTTTAACTTCAACATGTTACTGGACATGGCATGCCCCACAAAATAACAGATGCAAACATTTAACCCTATTGCAAACTAAAAGTGTGTTGCACAGAAACTACCAACATGAATTCAGTATCTTTGAGAAACTGTTTACCAGATGATTTCATACATCTATGATCTGCATGAGGTGCCGTCAAAGTGGGAAGCTTTGCGTCGCTTGAAAGACACTAATAGCAACTTTACTGCCAATATACATTAAAATAAGTGCACCAATTCACAAAGAGTATATGAACTCCAAACGAGGTAATGTACTTTTAGGGCTGGGGACTTGTAATGCCCAGAAAGTATAAATGTATGCATATCCTCATCAAAAATTTCATAAAAATGTAATTTGTGTATTAATTTTAAAAAAATAAAAGGATTTCTATGCTCAAGGCAACTAGGGCACTTCAACTTCTTTTTTCAAACATTTTTTTCCCTCCCTGACCCCCCCTGCAGTGACAGTCCAGTCTGATGAGCATTTCATTCCTGTTCAGTACAGACAGGTTTCTGCAGTTGCATAACAAGATGCACTGCTACTGCAACAGCGAAGTCTGGCTGAGCTAATAATGGCAATTCTGTTTCCTGCTGCAGAGAGTTTTTGTGCACTCCATGCCTTTCTGGCATCTTCTAAACTCCAATACCTCAGTGAGTCGATGGGTCCCTTGGTTTGGACGGAACTCTAATGCTACAGCTGTCCATCTACATTGTTTCATTTGGATGGAACCGTGCCAAATGACTATACTGTTCTGCTAACTTTGTTGCTCAGCAACCTCTCATATCGTGACAGGTTGTCAACAGCAATTTGCAGTGGATTGGCTGCTGCTTGTTCAACAGCTGCTTGAAAAAGTTAGACGAAACTAATTCCAAGCTTGAAAGTTTTTTGAGAGACAAAGAGAATAGAGCCGAGACACAAAACGGTTTAATTGCATCACATGGAAAGGAACAAAGGTGAACAATGCACGTGCCCTGCCTTCACCCATTTTTCACCAGCTGCTATGCACCAATGCCACAGCTCCTCTCGTCACAGACAGTGCAATGAAGAGTCGCTGAATTGCTTCAGCTCGAGCACAAGAAATGCAGAGCTGTTTCTGTGCCTTTCTTCCTGTTAGCTACGAATACAGTTGTATCCGAAGCATTCTGTATGTCTCCATTCATTATCACTAATGCTGTCTCAACAAGGATAACATTTTCTTTAGATTTGGTAACATCACTAAGTGATGGTGAGTGCATAAAAACTGAACTGCAGTTGTCTGTGAGTGACAACTAATAACATGTGTTCAAAAATATTTTTTTTCTCTGCACACATTACTTGTCTTCTTGAGCTATTGCAATTATGAACATGAAGTTTGGATGTCACAAGCTAACGCCACTTACAAGACCTGGCAATGGCAGTCTTTACAGACGTGCAACTAAATACCAACTAATAACATTTATTCGTTGGTATTTATTAGTTGGTAGTGTGTAATAACCGTTTTCTTTCAAGCTTTCAGGTACACTCGCCAAAGCAACGACCCTATTCAGAGTAAAGAAAGCTCCGCAAGCCATGTATCCGGGTCTTTAACTCTCAAGTTGGAACGTGCGCACCAATATAAGCGATGATTAGCTGTACGCCTCGGTGATGTCATACAACTGCGTTCTAGACATGCATGAATGATAAGGTTAAAGCGCTTCCTTCGTGCTGTTCATTCGGAATCCTCCTTTTACTATGTAGTAAATGTGCGTGTTTTATCGAGCTTTACTGCTCACTTCTTGCAAATCAGTACGAGCATCGACAGACTTCCTCTCAACAAATCGAACGGAACTAGATGAAATGGACACTTAAATCCCACTAGAAAAAACAAAAAGCAGTCGCTTGCTCTACTATAACTTCCTTCACCGACACAAGGCCATACAAACAGCCCAAGCGGGTTCCGTCGAGAAAGGTCAAGAAAATGCTCAGACGAAGCTATCCACAAGTATGGCAAGTTGGACATGAACTACATAAAAAAAAAAATTGGTTCAACATTGAACAACTCAGAGCATCGCATCTATCGCTTAGATTTTGCACACAATGTTAATTCTGTGCAAATTAACGACGGCTAATCAACAAGACATAGGCAAGGAAGGAAAATGTCTCTGGCTTTCGCTCGGAGTCAGGCCTAGGACGGAGCCGTACTTGCAGCTCGCGCATTAAGTGCTCATGCTTTTCACCTTGTGCGACATCGTAAAAAAAACTCACCGGCGGCGTCTGAGATTGGCTCTGGGCTTGTAACTTTATTATCCTTAAGTGTACACTTTGTTTTTTGGCAAATACGGATTGGTGCCGAAAAACACGCAAAATACGCAGCGCTTCAAAACAGGACAGAGCGTGCGAGGGCGCTGAGAGCGCTATCGTAAAAAATGACGATGGCGCTCCGACCAAAACTCTATGAGGTCATCTACACACTAATGACAAACTCTTACTACCGTAGCCTTGGCCATAAGTTATTTGATTAGTTTAGTGCAAATTGTTGAAGCCTTAGCCTAATAATCTGGTTCTGGACTATTGAAATTTAAACACCGATATAAGTGTCCAAGTGGCCCGAATCAAGATCTTGAACTGCTTAAACTCTCAACTCAGCTCAACTCAACTAAACTCAGAAAGTTCCAAGCTCAAGCTTGTTCTGGAAGGCATGTGTACTGTCTCAGTTTAGTTTCAATGAAATTTCTTTATTTTGAGAACTGCATCAAGAAGACCAGTTCCAGGAAGCCAGATGTAGAATTTCTTTGAAATGAAGAACATCCGAAAAAATCCAAAATTATGAGCACATCTGACGGTGTACCGGTGCGTTGTGCCTTTTCTAGGAAAGGTTGGAGGAACGCTGTGATTAAATATAGCCAAAACTACGTTCCAAAGCTACGAGGGCTCCGAAAACTTTCCACCACCTATGTCATGCACTGACATCGCACAGTACGGGCCTCTAGCATTTCGCTTTCATCAAAATGCGATCGCCGAGACTGGAATCGAACTCGGGTCTAATGACAAAGCAGATAAGGTTTTACTTCGTGTTGTCATCATCAAACGATACTTTATCGTTCAATTCTCGCAGATCAGTGCTTCAACAAACTTTCTTTCGACAATCCAAACAGGCGCTCATCAGAAAATAAAAATTTTAAAAGCAGTTATTTGTTGCATCTCGTTGAAAGTTGCCGTTGATGCCGCGGTGAACTTGGTAGTAGTAGCTCTATGCGGTGAACGGCATAACGGCATAGACTGGTCGACGAGGCACCGGTCTCGAGGCATGGCTTCACAGTGGCGCTAGCTGTTACTCTGGCAGCAGCTCTCAAACGTGACTTACGTCTCTTTCATTTATCCAGGCGTTATACTTGTTTATTTCTTTGAACGCCATAATGGAGGCTGCGGTCTGATTTGAGAATGCCGTGCCCGTGAGAACGTTCCATGGTCGCTTCGCATCGGATGCAATGACTTATCGCCTTAGCACCACCTCTAGTCAACAAAGGCCGACGTAACACAAGCATGTCGGAAAAGCTGCGAGCGGCGTTGCAAGAGGAGTATCCCCTCCACTGGTTGGCCTGGCATAACGACTACGAGGGCCTAAAAGCGCTCCTCGAAAAGAGCGCAGTGAGTTATCGGTTGTTTTGATCCGCTCCACTTCTTGGTCAAATCCGGGAGTACGCACAAGTCATGAGATCACTTTCAACGATAGCACGGAGGGTGCTGCACTGCGTGTTGACGTAGCCATCGTTCTCACATTTTTGAAACTAGGCGTTGGAATCGTACATTTTCCTTTGGATGAACAGCCGTGGCTAAATATTATGGCTGTAGTTTCGTCCCAGCGTCCTTTCGGTTCGCCGTCTTTTAGATTGATTTCGTGCATCTATTGATTGGTATCATAGTCGCTAAAATCTGCTGGCGTGTCATAACAGCAGCTGTCAAAACAACGTATGCGAGATAAGAGACTTGTAGAAGTGCCGTCTAATGAGGAATGTCGTGCGTTTTTTAGTTTGTATACGTCGCTGCAGGGGCATTGCGCAGTTGCCGACAGAATTGCGCTTGGGTCTTCTTTTCGTATTCTGCCTTGCAATTGAAAATATTTTCTTGTGTTGAGGAAATGTACGCTGACGTTAAATTGGCATCCAACTATCAAAGTACAAGAAATAGTAGTTTCTGGGTTAAGACCGCGTTCTTAGATGTCCCGTTCACTGCCTTCATTCTGCAAAGTTTCAATTTAAACTTTACCTTAGACGACAGTTAGTAGTGTTCTGCTTAAAGTGAGTCAGTTACTCAGTGTGTACACTTTCCAGAAGCCGGGAAAAGGTAATCAGCATGAGGAGAAGGTTGTCCAGACAGCTCAAATGCTAAAGGGGAATGAAAACTGGCTATGCTGATACATGTGCCCTTGCACTCCATTGCACTGAAAAACGCGGACACCCAATGTGGCATTAATATTATTTGTGCCACACACAAACTTAGCAAGGTTTGCATTGCCACAAATGGGCGATGAAGTCAGTTGTCAGGGGTCATCAGAATGGTGAAGGCTGCAGTGTGGATTCTCTTGTGCGGTACGAAACTGGTGTAGCTTATATCATGTATCCCTGCTGCATGCTTGCTGTCCAAACAGGGCAGTTTGCAGTAAACAGGGCAGAGGGCTGGTGTGGGCTGCAGAAACATATTCTTGCTGAAAAATGTGCTGTGCATTTGAGCTTGTGTGTGCTGACTTGTGCCATTCCCGTGTTCACTCAAATATTATACGACTTGAAGGTTGTTAAAAACTATGCGTATCGCTGGGAAAGGAAACAAGTGTGGGAACGAGGTGAGGTATTGGGGACACAGCATGCCTGCACCTCCAAGAATTGGAGAATAAAATTTAACGCATTTGAAGTACCGTGAGGCCAGCACAGCTGAGTGCTGATCTCCAAGCTGCTGCATTAGTTATTGCGGTATGTGCCGTGTCACAGAGCCCTCGCTCTTGTCTGGGAGGATAAGGAGGGCAAGCTTCTGCAAGGCTTAGAAAAGAAAATGATTTACGCCGACCTTCTTGAAATTCCTTTCAGAATCGAGTAGATTTTAGTTTGTGAGTGGTCACTGCCGGAAATCCTGTCTTGCAATGCTTTTGCTTGTTAATGACCATTTCAGTGGAGAGGGAAATGTGAATACGTATGCATGTGGGCAAAACTTGAGTACGAATCATTTTTGCTGTGCAGTTGACGCGTGTTATGAGCATTTTGGTTATTGTGGTTCGCAGTATAGATGCTATGAAAACATGGAAGTGCCTGTGATCACCAGAGCTGCTCGTTTGACAAATGCTGTGGGGGTGATATAACGAAGAGGGAGATGCAGATGTTAGAAGTCCAAAAAACTCTTTCATTGCATTTAAAACATTTACTAAGACTCCGGTTACTAAATTACTAACATGTTACTAAGTTAAAGAGCCACGCCTTGTTTCAAAGCCTCCAGCTGGCTGACTTTCCCATCTTCTTTCTTTCATGTCATCATTTTAGGATCCTTCTGTAGGGAAGCCGCATTGCAGCTCGGCAAGTAAAATTTTCGGCAGAATTCTTGTGTACACAACGCATTGTGGCAGCAGACACTGCCTGCATTTGCTCGGAACGTTCTGTGGCATTGCAACCGGGTCCTGTCTGTGCTGTTGCAGGAAACCATCGAGCAGCGTGACTGCCGAGGGAGGACTGCTCTTATGCTGGCCGTCACCTTGGGCCACCTCGAGGCGTCCAGGATACTTCTCAACCATGGTGCCAACGTCAATGTGGAGAACAACGATGGTTACACAGGTATGATACCTGACTTAGAGAGCCGAATTTCGTAAGCACATTGGGCAGCTTTGCTGTACGACGCAGCAAAGATGACATTGAAAAGGTAGATTTCTAGACAGCCAGGCACATCATGCTGCAGAGTTCTTATTATTAATTTCCTGTACTTGAATACTTGCGTAATTAATAAGTAAATTATTTCTAGATTACTTTGTGGGGGTCTTGAGCAATTAAAAGATGTTTGAAGTGATTTGTGTTAAAATGTCAGCACAGGTAATTATACATGAGCTGAAAGTTTGCATAACGTTTTATGTACAAATAGTGAAGCACCTTTAATTGCCACATCCATCATTCACACATACTGCATTTAATTTTGTTGACGGGTGTTCAGTTTGATCGCATTGCTGCAAATTCAGTGCACACATTTTTCTGAACCTTGACCAGCTTGTCGTGTGTGAAATTTTCTTTTACTTGTACTCATGTGGAGCTGTCGCTGTAAATTGTGTGCGTGCTTATATTTGTGTGTGTAAGGAAAATTAAAATCTTTCTCTACTGTATGATTTTCAAACCTGATTTAATGCAGGCCTCATAACGTGAGAGTATAAAATTGACAGTTATATATAAGCAAGTTGCTATTCGGTACGAACAGCTGCTTTTAGCAAAGACAAGCTTTGCTTTCTATTTTAGTGTATCCTGAAGCATTATTCACTGAGATCCTCACAAGAGTAAATGTAATAAATATTTTATTTTGCGGCATGCTGCAATTACTCTAATGTAACACGAGTTTGCTTTTTGATAATAATGACGAAAAGTTAGCCCCTGTGCTACAATGGAATAACTGAACTTGCGCAATAAATGCGCAATTCGGTTCCATTTTCCTGTTTTTTTCCGGCGAAAAGGGGAGGGCTCTATTGTGCATGATCACCATGCACAATAGAGCACTCCCCTAGAGTGGCCATGGTAGAGAGAGCGCAGCTTGAACAAGGGAGGGGGAAGCATCAGCGAGCTTGCCCGAGGCCTCCCCCTCCCTTGTTCACTTTGTGCTTCTCTGGGGCGGGTAACAGCAAAATGAGGGAAACATTTTCAGTGAAGGAAACTTGCTGAACAAACTTAGTCATCAAATGCAGCTGTGGTGTCGGGCTCTTCTTGCCTGTCCTTTACATGGTATGGCAGTGAGTCCTGGGAGTTGAGATCTTGGGTTGTGCTCTTTAGTATTGTGTTACAGTAAAAAAAAAAGAAAGAAAAAAATTTACAGAGTTCTCAGAAGCATTTTTTGAGATATTTACAGCGACATCTGTTTTGGCAATGTCCTTTATTCTTCTCTCCCATTTGCACCGCCGCCATCCAGTGGTCCATGAAGCAGTGAGCACTGGTGATCCTGAGCTTCTGGCAGAAGTGCTGACCCAGCGAGACCTCCAGCGCTACAGCATATCCGTTGGGGGTATCCCAGATCTACTGAAGCGCATCCGGGACGTGAGTACAGGCCGCAAAAGCCTCTGGCAACTCTTGGTTCACTTAGTTATGTATGGCCGGCTGAGGCTACCATGCCACACTATGCTGTGACATGCCTTTCCCACTCCTCTCGGCACTCGTGCTGAGAGGAGAGATCCATGATAGCATTTTATTATCAAGAATACATGCTAGTTTTCCTGGTGCTTTTATGCATCAAGGTGGGTGAAAAAGATAGTAGGTTAGTGTAGCAGGAGTGGTGCAGGTGCTGTTAAAAGAAAAACTATTGCAGAAAACTTTTTTTATAGTATCTCTTTATATAAACCACAATTATTTGCTTGGTCAAATGTTTAAGGGAATCCCCTGGGGTGGAGTAGATTTGTAATAAGGAAGTAATTACTCACTAGCATCCACCCAAGCGCTGCCATACAGCTACAAAGGAAAGATGTACAGCTTTCTCAGAAACTTCATAGTTAAAGAAAAATTTGTCTTGGTCCGGGGTTCGAACCCATGACCAGGACGAGTTTTTTTTAACTACAAAGTTTCTGAGAAAGCAGTACATCTTTCCTTTGTAGCTGTATGGCAGCGCTTGGGTGGATGCTAGTGAGTAATTACTCCCTTATTACAATTATTTGCTTAGTTTGCTATGTTTTCTAATCTTAATATGAATTCATAACTGCTGTATCAACCTTTGTTTGTTTGGCCTTTTCCTTCTTGGAACGTGAATTTCTCAGGGCAATGTTTCAGCCCTCAGCCCCCTAGAACAATTATTCTTCCGTTGTAATGGGATGTTATTTGAAGCATAATGTCAAATTTCAGTTGGAACTTCAGAACATTGCGTTTGATTGGAGCACTGTCTAGCTGCTTCTCAATAGGAAATTTTAAAACACTGTAAAAACACTAACAGATGATCAGACTCTCACCGCCCATGTTGTGCTTGTGTTGCATGGCCATGTGTTTGAACTTTTGTCCATAATTTCCTCATAAAACGAAGATATTTAACATTGGATCTAATTCACTTGTTGTAAGGGTAATAGCATACTTGAAGTCAATGCTTGAGATTCAATCAGATTTGCTGGTTTTATCGACTTTGGCTTAAAATCAGTGTTCTTTCGTAAAGCATAGGCACATCATCATTGATGCTCATTCATTCATTCCTACCTTTCTTTTTTTTTTTTTTTACAAGTGTCCGAAAGGAGATATCAAATGTTTGCAGAAATATCATATCAAGACTGTTGGGTCAGGAGTAATGTTGTGCCTTTGTGTGGCATGACCATTAGCTCTTTGTGTTCAGCACTGTTTATATAGCACTTCATGCTTCATGTTTGTTTGTTTTTGGCATATGTATATTCATAGCAGAGGAACTGAAAAGCACGGGCATTTGTGCTAAGCGAAAAAACAGGATGCATCCTCCCTTATAACTGCATTTCTGTTCAATGTTTGGGTATTCCTATCATTGATAATTAAATGAAAAAGGTGTCCGCATCATGTTTGAATTAGTGAAAGGCAATTGTAATTGTAATTATAAAATATCCCTGTGAGAATTGTGCAAGACGTAGCAAGTGTTAGGCCTAGTAAGGGCAAGAAAAAGGCAGTTTTCGCACTATTAGGAGTGCCTGATATGCACGCCACTTATCAGGTCACACAAGGAAGACAAGGCGTTGTCTCCCCTGCGTGACCCGGGGCAGTGTTTGTGACTGCTGGGAGCATTCCAGGGATAACCAGAGAGAAAGATAACTTAATGGCCTTTTGCTGATGTCTTGTGTGGTCACATGCTTGCTGTTTACTGCACAGTTCCTGCATTGTAAGGCTTGAAATACACTCGCAGCAATAAAACCAACAGGCAGAGGGAGGGAACACGCATGACTTGCGTATTTGTCTTCTTTATTTTGTGCTACAGGTATTTCAAGTGGAGTGAGGCAATGTGAATTAGAAGAGAGCAGACGAAGCTTTCAAATATCTCAAGCCTATGAATTGACCAACTAGTATGCCTGCAGTTTTATGGGCTTTGCTAGTAATTTTTATGGTTTTGTGTAAATCTTTTCGTATGTATTGTTAAATAAACTGCCATCGTGTGTGTGTCACGTGTGACTGACAGTATGCCATGCATGCTTGGCACATGGGAGCACTACTCTTTTTGCCTCTATTTTTCATTTTGCTCTCGTGCCAAGGCTTAAAACTGAAGAAAAGGTTTTTCTTTTTAAATTCCTTCCTTGTAAATTTTTTTCCCTGCCATGAAGCGCGAGGAAGCGACAAATGAGTGAAACGACAATGCATGCACTGGTAGCTTCTTTTATGGGATCTAGCTCGATTGAATAGTGTTTTGCCCTCTTGTTCATTTTTTTTTTTTTTTTCATTTGTGTGCAGACCCCTGACTTCTATGTGGAGATGAAATGGGAGTTTACGAGCTGGGGTGAGTGAACAAACCTTCTTATATTTACTCATACTAATGCAGCACTGGATGTAAAATGTGATGTCTCGGAGGAAGATTAGCTGCCATGTTTTAAAAAAAATCCCGTGAAAGTGGCAAACACCTGCACTTTTCATTCTTTTTAAGTGGACGGTGCTTTTAATATGAGAGCTTACAATACTCGGCTTCTTATTGTACCATATAATTCACAGCATCAGTCAACCTGATGCTTAGGTTGATTGCTGGTATACCTGAAACCTTCTATGATCAAACCAATTAACCCTCGCCCCTCAGTCCCCAGCAGCTGCAGAGCAACTGACCACGGCGGCAGTCAGACCTGTGACGCAGCCGAGGGTGCTAAGAATCTCTGGCTCCGTACGGGCCGCCATTGGAATTTGAACCTGGCAACGTTTAACGCTAGAACTTTAGCTAGTGAGGCTAGCCTAGCAGTGCTGTTTGAGGAACTAGCGGGAATTAAATGGGATGTGATAGGGCTTAGCGAAGTTAGGAGGACAGGTGAGGCGTATACAGTACTAAAGGACGGACACATACTGTGCTATCGCGGGTTAGAGGATAGACGAGAACTTGGTGTGGGATTCCTCATTAATAAGGATATAGCTGGCAACGTAGAGGAGTTCTACAGTATTAACGAGAGGGTAGCAGCTATAGTAATTAGGCTGAATAGGAGGTACAAGCTGAAAGTGGTGCAGGCCTACGCACCCACATCCAGCCATGATGACCAGACCGTTGAAAGTTTCTATGAGGACGTAGAATCGGCAATGAATAAAGTAAAATCGCAGTACACTGTACTGATGGGCGACTTCAATGCGAAGGTGGGCGAGAAGCATGCTGACGACCACGCGGTAGGTGACTATGGGATAGGCTCTAGAAATAGCAGGGGAGAGTTATTAGTCGAATTCGCGGATAGAAATAATTTACGGATCATGAATACCTTCTTCCGCAAACGAGAAAACAGGAAATGTACCTGGAAGAGCCCCAATGGTGAGATTAAAAATGAAATCGACTTCATACTATGTGCTAAACCTGGCATCATTCAGGATGTGGCCGTCCTCGGAAAGGTGCGTTGTAGCGACCACAGAATGGTAAGGTCTAGAATTAGCTTAGACTTGAAGAGGGAACGGAAGAAGCTAGTGAAGAGGAAGACCATTAACGAGTTAGCCGTAAGAGGGAAAGCACAGGAGTTTAGGATAGCGCTGCAAAACCGATATTCGTCTTTAACTGAGGAAGATGATCTTGATGTTCATTCAATGCACGATAATCTGACATCAATAATTACGGAGTGCGCAGTAGAAGTAGGCGGTAGGACAGTTCGAAAGGATACCGGGAAGCTATCTCAGGTGACGAAAGATCTGATTAAGAAGCGCCAAAACGTGGGCATCTAACCCTACCGATAGAATAGAACGAACGGAGCTATCAAAGTTAATAAATAAGCGCAAGGTAGCCGACATAAGGAAGTTTAATATGGAGAGAATCGAGCATGCTATAAAGAACGGAGGTAGCCTAAAAACAGTGAAGAGAAAACTAGGCATAGGTAAAAACCAGATGTATGCATTAAGAGACAAGCAGGGCAATGTCATTAGCAATATGGATAAGATAGTTAACGTAGACGAAGAGTTCTACACAGACCTGTACAGTAGCCAATGTAATCACAGCATTAATGAGAAAGACAGCAGTGCACAGCAATGCGTCATCCCGCCAGTAACGAAAGATGAAGTAAAGAAAGCCTTAGAAGCAATGAAAAGGGGAAAAGCAGCTGGGGAAGATCAGGTAACAGCAGATCTGTTGAAGGATGGAGGGGACATCATGCTTGAAAAACTAGCCACCCTGTATACGCAATGCCTTATGACCTCGACTGTACCAGAAGCTTGGAAGAATGCAAACATTATCTTAATTCATAAGAAGGGAGACGCCAAGGACTTGAAAAATTACAGGCTGATCAGCTTATTATCCGTTGCCTACAAAGTATTTACTAAGGTAATCGCTAATAGAGTCAGGGCAACGTTAGACTTTAATCAACCAAATGATCAGGCAGGCTTTCGTAAAGGATATTCCACAATAGATCATATTCACACTATCAATCAGGTGATAGAGAAATGCGCAGAATATAACCAACCTCTATATATAGCTTTCATTGATTACGAGAAAGCATTCGGCTCAGTGGAAACCTCAGCAGTCATACAGGCATTGCGTAATCAGGGGGTAGAAGAGCCTTATGTCCAAATACTGGAAGATATATATATAGCAACTGCACAGCTACTATAGTCCTTCATAAAGTCAGCAATAAAATTCCAATAAGGAAGGGCGTCAGGCAAGGAGACACGATCTCGCCAATGCTGTTCACCGCATGTTTACAGGAGGTATTTCGAGGCCTGAATTGGGAACAGTTGGGAATAAGAATAAATGGAGAATACCTAAATAATCTGCGATTTGCTGATGACATTGCCTTGCTAAGTCACTCAGGAGGTGAACTGCAGATCATGATAAGTGAGTTAGACAGGCAGAGCAAATCGATGGGTCTAAAAATTAACATGCAGAAAACCAAGGTAATGTTCAACAGCCTAGCAAGGCAACAACAGCTTACAGTTGGCAGCGAGAGCCTAGAAATAGTGACGGAATACGTCTACTTAGTGCAGGTAGTGACAGCTGATCTGGATTATGAGAGGGAGATAACTAGAAAGATAAGAATGGGGTGGAGCGCATATGGCAAATTCTCGCAGATCATGAGTGGCAGTTTACCAATTTCCCTCAAGAGGAAAGTGTACAACAGCATAATCTTACCGGTACTCACCTACGGGGCAGAAACGTGGAGGCTAACGAAAAGAGTTCAGCTTAAGTTAAGGACAATGCAGCGAGCCATGGAAAGAAAAATGATAGGTGTAACGTTAAGAGATCGGAAGCGGGCAGAGTGGGTGAGGGAACAAACACGGTTTAATGACATCCTAATCGAAATCAAGAGAAAGAAATGGGCTTGGGCAGGGCATCTAATGTGAAGGCAAGATAACCGCTGGTCCTTAAGGGTAACGGAGTGGATTCCAAGAGAAAGTAAGCGTAGCAGGGGCGGCAGAAAGATAGGTGGGCGGATGAGATTAATGCTAAGCGTAGACAGCTGGGCTAGTTGGTTCACAGTCGCATTATGATACATCGTTCTGGCGCACGAAAAACACGGACGAAGGAAGAACAGACACACAATCGCCGGACATCAACTGAAGTTTATTCACAGAAACCAGTCCTATATGTACACATGTGACCACCAGGTAACTGATATCAAAAGCACAAAATCGGGAAAACCAAAAGGCAATCAACCAGAGCCACAGGTTCCATATCGCACACGTGCCTTCATGCAAATCGCCCACAATTTCTGTGCCTAGCTGACACGATCAACACCGTTAGCCTTCAGATAATCTAGTTCCTTTCTTCTAAGCACAATAGAGGGAGTACTGACGCAGTGATCTTTATCATTGGCAATACAGAGGGCTTCAAAAATTTCCCGGCTTTTCTGAGTCCTGAACTTTCTTAACACACTTGTTTCTTCCAAAAACGCCTTGCATGCTGGCTTATTTTGCGCGGTCAGAACTTTCATTGAAGACGCCGGGCCTGTGGCTTTTCAGAATATGACAGGGTTATCTACCGACAATTTCTAGAGCTTTTAAGATTTTATCTTTCATCCACCATTGTCACCTTCAATGATCGTTGCCTCATCCAAAAAGAAGGAGTGTGCATAGGCTCTTGCCTAGCACCGCTTTTAAGCGATATATTTTTATCCACCCTTGACAAGCGCATTCAGGCGTCCCTTTACAACGCCAGCGTGCTGAAAGTTTTTAGATACGTAGACGACTACCTTGTAGTAATGAACGCGACTGAGGCTCGGGATAGGGGTATTGTCGTGGACGACATTATTGACATTTTTGTTTGCAATGCCTTTGGCATGAAGTTCACGCACGAACTGCCGCAGGAAGGGCACATCCAGTATCTAGATGTGTGCTTTATTTTTGAGGAAACGCGCGTGTGCTGGCAGTACAAGCCACGGTTGAGAAAACAAATTATTAACTACAAATCGGCTCATTCTAAGCTCGTGAAGAGAGCTATTGCAAAAAACTGCATCCGCTCTGCTCTAGCCAAGTCGTGTGAGCATCGAGTCCGGGAGAGTGTCCATGCCCAACTAAGGCGTCTGGAGAAGGCAGGTTTCCAGAGAGAAATCGTGGCCTCAGTGGTCGAAAGCCAGATTAGCGAAGTAAAATCTGGTGGACGGCACAGGCAGGTGGATAACACACGCCCGCAACAGCGACCTGTCGTTGTGCCTTACTGGCACAAGGTCTCGCACCGCCTCAAGAAGGTCGGGGACAAGTGCGGCGTCCGTGTAGTGTTTTCAGCTCCGGAGAAGCTGGGACGCCTGTGCCGCCTAGTAAACGAACCCAAAAAGAGGTCTGCCTGCAAAATTAGGCACACCAAAGCCCTCGTCGACTGCAAGGTTGGCGTGGTGTATAACATCCCTCTCGCCTGTGGCAAACGCTACATTGGACAAACCGGGCGCTGTATCAACGAACGCTTGCTAGAGCATCGCAGGACAGTAACTTCGATTAGTGGCGGAGGTCATTTAGCTGACCACATTCGCCGTTGTTCGTATAAGCCAGCATGCAAGGCGTTTTTGGAAGAAACAAGTGTGTTAAGAAAGTTCAGGACTCAGAAAAGCCGGGAAATTTTTGAAGCCCTCTGTATTGCCAATGATAAAGATCACTGCATCAGTACTCCCTCTATTGTGCTTAGAAGAAAGGAACTAGATTATCTGAAGGCTAACGGTGTTGATCGTGTCAGCTAGGCACAGAAATTGTGGGCGATTTGCATGAAGGCACGTGTGCGATATGGAACCTGTGGCTCTGGTTGATTGCCTTTTGGTTTTCCCGATTTTGTGCTTTTGATATCAGTTACCTGGTGGTCACATGTGTACATATAGGACTGGTTTCTGTGAATAAACTTCAGTTGATGTCCGGCGATTGTGTGTCTGTTCTTCCTTCGTCCGTGTTTTTCGTGCGCCAGAACGATGTATCATAATGCGGATGAGATTAAGAAGTTTGCAGGCAAAGGGTGGATGCAGCTGGTAAAGGATAGGGTTAATTGGAGAGACATGGAAGAGGCCTTTGCCCTGCAGTGGGTGTAGTAAGGCTGATGATGATGATGATACCAGAAACAGGATTAATCTAATGACATAGCTTTTATGAGCAATCAGTTTTCTATGTTTGTAATTTACGCAAGCTTATGGTACATTAGCATAAAAGCATAACTACAGTAAAACAGTGCTGGGCCAAAGCAGGCAATAGATTGGCTGTTTGCTCTGTATATTCTGCGTGTTTTTGTTCATGCATGTGTGTGTGAAGCCAACGGGTGGCTTTATTACAATATACATTATAATTTATAATATACAGTTGAAGTTCCGCGCTCTGTCTTATTGGTTTCTTCCTCGTCCCTTGTCTTTTTATTGCGCGGTTTCAAGATGCATTCTGATACAAGACGGGGGCAGCTTTGAAAGTGAAACTGCAGCACATGGCGTGTGATCAACCAGTGACAGAGATTTGAGAAGTTTTAATACCAATCACTAGTTTTGCCCTGCTTGCCCACCCAGTCCCGCGACCTGCGTCACCTGCCAAATCGAATCTGCGTGCAGGCAGCATACACATGGCAGATGAATGCTCGCCGCTTCCTTACAACTTCGTCGAGGATTGAAGACGGGATGGTGACCTACCAACCATTGCTGTGAACCCCTCAAACGCTGTCAGTATTATCACATCCCTTAAGCAGTTCGTCCGCAGAAATGTCCGGGAAGGAGCACATGACCACGCTGGCGAACTTAGAAATTGGTTTTATAGGGTCTGCTTTGAAGAAATAGGACGTGCACAGAGCACTTCTTAAAGAAATAAATTCCTCTTTTGTGGGACTATTTTCTGGCTGTGATAAAGCAAATCCCATTACTATGAATTTTTGATACAGCAAGCTCAGTTTGTGTGACCATCAGGTTTGTTGTAAGACGACTTTACTGTATATTAAGAAGGGCAGGTCCAGAGGTATTTCAAGGTCGCTTGTTTTGGCGAAATTTTTTTTGTAGACTCTCCTCTGCATTGTGACTATTTCTGCCGAGTTTGGTAGCCATGGCCAAACCACTTTTATGCACAAACTGATTCTGAACCTTCCCATTTTTTGTGACCTCAATTCAGGCAATTTTTGCAGTCAGCACTGTATTTGTGACATAATGGTTGCTGTCCCTAGAGACGCAGGTTCAACCCCGGCCGTGGTAGTCACACTCTGATGGTGGCAAAATGCTAGGGGCCCGTGTACGGTGTGATGTCAGTGCACGTTAAAGAACCCAATGTGGTCAAAATTATGCGGAGTTCTGCTTGCTGTATGAAAACTTTTAGGCTCTCGTTCAGTCATTTAAGACATTCAGCACACATACGACAGTTTTTCTGATGGTGCTTGTGACATCATCGCTGCATCAGAAGCTTTATTATATGATAAAAAAAGTGGTGTTTCTAGCCACACAGCTGAGTTTTGGTTTTGGTCTGCTTTTTTTTTTTTTTTTCATCCTAAAATGACTCTACTTGACATTTTCAAAAGACACATAATTTTTTTTAAATGATATGTTACGAGGGGTCTATAAGGAGTGTTATGCAATCATCAACTTAAGATGTTCAGAAGACACATCGAATAGACGATGTGCGAAATGCACATCGCCATCTCATGGCGCTCAGAGAACTAGGCCCGCCATCTTGGTTCAGTTTTGAAATGTGAAATGCCGAAGCACTGTTGCACTACGTTGTGCGCTCTGCAAGCACAGCACGATGTGTGCGGTAACCAAGTACATTTCAGCATCTCGCTTTAAAAATTTTTTTAGCTCTGTGCCAGCATTTTAATAACGCCAAATGTTACGCGAGGTATCGTGTCAGCACGCTGACCAGTGCACACCTTTCGCTTTCTGCGCTGATTTTTCGCAAAGCTTTACAGGTGATTTGCATTCAAAGTAGATTACGGATCAGAGCCTTTTTCTCTGTGATCAAAATTAGGAGTCGATTTTTTGCATTTACTGACTCTCCGATTGTGCATAGTTGGTCGTACGTGAACATATCAACGCGCACTTCGACAACATAATATAGGAGGCAAATTTTTTCAGCCAGCCTAGGCCTGTGTCGCTCATTCATGTAGTCCAGTCGCGAAGAAACGCGTTAATTAATTTGCCGGAAAATCGTGGCCATAGGCACTAAGAGCGCTCCATCTACGAACCTCGATCACTCGTGCTGTAGCGAACTAAGTGCACTCAAAGAACCATAAGCCGATTACTGTTTAGTTTCCTAAGTGTTCACTTCAGTTTTCTCGAGTTGAATTGCTTTCAGAAAGGCTAGAAAGCTCTAGAAAGCTGATGCGTGATCGTTCACAACGAAATAGCACAGTGACATCACCAGGTCCAGCTTACTTGCTCAGTCCTTTGTTGCTGTGTGGTTTCAGAACATGCCCATTGTCATGAGGCCAGTGGTTGGCATTTTTAGAGATTAGTTTTTTGAGGTTACCGATTGAGTAACAGGGCTGAATAATGCACTATAGTTGTGTGGGATGACTAAAGGAATTCTTGAATACTTCTGAAAAAATTAGTACATTGTTGAGAGGACAACGAACGCCGTTCACTAGAAAGCTTGCTGCTTTGCACAGCAAGTGCATTCTAGTTCTAGACCAAAGTAAAAATTTATTCTCAGCAAATAAAGAGAGGAGCTTTCCTATCACTGTGTATTTCTTTTTTGAACAATGCAATATTCCAGGGGTGCGCAATAGGTTCACTTGAGGTTTTTTTTTTCTTCTTTCTTTTCCAGTGCCACTGTTATCCAGGGTGTGTCCAAGTGATACCTACAGAGTCTACAAAAGTGGCAAGTTTCTGTTGCTACTGCTTGCTCCGATTTAAAAGTGCAATCTACTGGGGCACAGAGTATGCAAGTGATTATTATGCTGTTATTGCCTTGCTCCTCATACAGGCTGCTGACCTTTGCGTGTCGCAAAGCATTGTCGCATTGAAACTTTGGAGTAAAAATTCAGGGGGGCACTTTGTTGACCTAAAGTGCGTTGCGGCGAAAGCCTTTAGCTCGGTGTTCCTGCTGGTGTCACTGATGTGTGGTTAAGATGTTGATTAGGCACACAATTGTTTGTGAATCTTAAATGCTGGAGGCACTGGAGGGCGTTTAGGAGGCATCCATCTGATTCGACGCCTTTCCGCAAACACTCTCCATTTGTCCCTGCCTGTGCCACTAAGTATAACGGGCTTTCCTTGCTCTAGACGAGGAGGACTACATATGCGTTTGCAGGAAGTAGCGTAGTCATTAGCAGGCTCGGCTGCAGAATGGAAAGATGGTGGCTCGAGTCGCACCCTGCACAAGGATTTTTTTTTTTATCGAGTTAATTTTGTCATTGGTGTGACATGTCCTGAGACCGGACATGACCTCAGATCGGACAAGGTCATGGCCGCAAGTGTGAGCCATTAAAGGCTTTTGCCTGAAAATTACTTTGTGAACTTGTTGTAGATGAGATAGAAGTCAAATGAAATTATTGTGATACAGATTTATTGTGTGTTTTGTTATTTACTCCTCTTCGATATGACTTGCTGCTCTTTGTTATTCTACTCTGCATTCAGTTTTTCCTGTTCATTGTGATCTTGTTTTCTTCGTAGGCGCCAACGTCCGGATCGACACAACTCTCCTTGGATTTGACCAGTCCAGTTGGCAGCGTGGGAGCAGAAGCTACATATTCAAGGGGCAGGGTGAGCGAAGCCTTGAAAATGCCGCACGAATGCTTTGAAAGAATCAAGAGAGATACAAGAGTGCCGAGCTTGGTTGAGAAATTTATGAGCTGACCTAAATCCACTTGAGCATTGTGGCAGTAATTCACTGGAAATTGGCATTCGTTGACTGAAATTAGAAGTAGTAGAAATTTGTAGGAGTGTGTGAATACAGTCGAGCCCTCTTATAACGAGCATGAGCATCACGCGGCGTCCCGTTGTTATAACCCGAACTTCGTAGTAAGTGGACCACAGCTTTAAAGTTGCTTGTCTAAACACAAAATCTTTTCTTTGCGAAAAAGTCCGTGATGGACGTCTGTTTTTGCAGCGATGATCCGATGATGGAGGTTTCCAGTTTATTTAAAGCAGAAGCGTGCTCTTCGCCGAAGAACCCTCATCCGATTCCTCTGCGTCAGCGCCGTCTGCTACATTGTCTGCTGCGCATGCGTAAACGCGCTGAGACGGCTGCTAAGTAGGGGTGACGCTGCGGAGAGCCGGCTTCAAAAAATGTGACGTAACCGTGTAGGGAAGGGTAACATGGAGGATACGGAAGGGGATTTTAATCTCGTCCCGCACTTAAGAAACGATGCCCTCGTCCGTGCACAGTTCCACGGTGTCGGCGTCGTCATCGACAGAAATAAAATCATTCCAACCAATATCACGACCCCCATGTCGGAGTCGATGACGCGCTGCCATAAATCGCCGCCGGGCTGGTCATCTTCTGAAGCATCAGGCTCGGCTCAGACACTCGACGAAGCCGGCCTTGCGGAAACACTTCCGCTCGCCAGTGGCCGTCACCTCCGCCCAGGCCGCTTTCATCATCTTTACCGCTGAATACATTGGAAATGGACACAGTGTTCCCGTCCACCATCCAGAGTTACAACCAGGCCCGAGATTTGAATGAAGCCAACGAAACGTCCGCACCGCAACAAGAGTGACAAAAGCGCATGATGGGGTAGACGTGCAATGTGCGCAGGCGGCAATCAAGTCAGTCAAGCTAAAGATACGCACAGTTCCAGCGGAGAGACCAATGAGGGGCGTCTGTGAGCATCAGTGCAGCCACCTCTTGGCTGCCATGGATGGCCTGCTTCACGGAGCGTGGCCTCCGTGATCGGCACCGGCGGCGGCGCGGTCGATCGCGAAGGCCGCGTGCGGATTTGCAAGAGAGTGAGAAGAGAGAAGCGGAGTTGTGAGGAGGGGCGTTAGGGCGATCTTGGAAGGCGCGTCGGCGGGGAAAGGGTAGCTCACTTGAGAGCGGCACGAAATGAGGCGGGCAGTTCACCTGCGATGAGGCTCGGGAAAACATACCACGCGCCGGGCGCACAAAGGGGTCGAAGGCAGGTTATCTGGCATCGCGGCACCGGGTTTACGCCGTCCGTTCGCTGTAACCAATCAGCAGGGCTTAATGACGTTTGTTACATGTGTGATTTTTTGTATTGAAACAATGTTTATTTTGACAGTCGTGCAGGTCTCGTTCGTTATAAGCGAAAGTTCGTCTTAAGTGGGGCCGTTATATGTGTCCGTTATATCGACTGTACTCGAATAACTGAATATGAGTTGAATACAACTTCTTGGATTATTGAACCACTTTTTGAACTTCCAGGGACCAGAAAAAATGTTCGAGCTATTGAATGACCCCGACAAAACTGTCAAGAACTGCTTGCATTATGGTAAATTTATTTGGAGAAACACTGCGCAAGGGGTGCCTGCTTTTGAAATAAGAGCAGCGCGTAATGACAGTTTCGAAAGCGTCGAAGCAGAACTGCTGCAAAATTGTATTAAGGTTAGTGGGGGGGGGTGTAGAAAAAACGACATATCAATCAGCTTCCGAAATGTCGGTTGGCTGGCTGATGCTGGCTGGTCAAGCCGTCGTCCGTGCAGGCTGGCGCAAAGCTCAGAAAAGTGAAACCGAAACAAAGTGGTTGGACTGCTTTGCTTTATGGGTGTTTAACGTTCCAAAGCTACTCAGTCTATGAGGGACGCCGTAGTGAAGTTCTCCGGAAATTACGACCACCTGCAGTTCTTTAACACTTTCCTGCCCGCGGGAAAAGTGGTGCTGTTTGGGTGGTGTCCTTAATATATTTTTCTCTTTAACAAAACTTGCTTGATGCAGGAGTGCATAGTATCAAATTGTAGAGGAGGAAATTCTCTTCGCAATGGTATAAGTTTCAATCAGCCGGCTTATTAAGAATGTGATCAAAAAAAAGATTATTATAAAAAAATTTGCATTCACAAAGAGAAAACGCTCAAAAACATCAAAGTTTCTTCACACAAATAAAAAATAAAAAAATTTCAGGATATAAGTTATTTACAACAGGGACTGATGCAACACTGCAGCAAATTTCAGCTTTCCATGTACAGTATTCGCTGAGGTAGGCAAGGACACAGTAGCCTACCGACTATCGTGCCACCGCGCGAAACAGTTCCTCGTTGCCGTGAAAGAGAGGTTTGCCACACATGTCTCGAAAAGAACATTTTTCTTTTGTTCGACCTTTATTTCTTTATAGCACAATTTGCAGTTTCGGTATTTTTCCATTTTTGGGGCTTGCGCTGCAGCACTTGAGGTTTGTCATCTCTTCTGGAGTGACCTCTCGCCAAGATCCATCTTTTTTGCTGTAGGACGATTTCTTCAAGATATGCATCCACGCATACTTGTTCGTGTTCCTGCATATCTCACTGATGATTTTGTGGTGAAAAAAAGGAGGAAGAAATCGACGGCTCTGAAGAAGCGCCGTGCAGCACTCCGGCGCGCAACGTCGAGGTCGACGCCTGGCTGTCTTCTAGCCGAAAACACGACTCTCTGCGCTGCCGGTGAAGAGCAATCCCGCCCGAAAGACGGTGACACCCTGCAGATAAGAGTTGTGACCTTCAAAACAACCTGATCTCTTCCGACCAGCGCGCAGCAAAAGCGGAACTTACCAGGCATGGCTGTTGACGTTCCGGGTCGGTTTGACGGAATTTCACTGTCCGTGCTAAAGTCTTATGAACCAAAGTCGCCTTCTTAGTCATCACTGCTGCTGTTCCCGTGGCAAAAACGAGCTCTCAGATGTATCACTTTCCGTGGAAACGCGCAGTTTCCGTGCAGCTGCGGCGCGCGGCGCCGCCGCCATGATGTAAACAACGAGCGCCAGTCACGTGACTCCGAAGGAGCTTTAAAAATAGTCGCGTGACGGAAAAAACAAAATGCAAAGCAAAACTGAACGAAAGGTTCTTTTTTTACCCACTGGATGGCGCTAGCTGTCCAAGAACGCTTCTAAAGCGGGAAAATACGAATTTGAAACCATCGATAGCGGGCTGTTGATGGGAATAGGCGCGGGCAGGAAAGTGTTAACGTGTGCTGACATCGCACAGTACATGGGGCCTCTAGAATTTCTCCTCCATCGAAATTCGACCGCCGCGACTGGGATCGAACCCTCTTCATTCTGGTCAGTAGCCGAGCGCCGTAACCACTCAGCCACTGTGGCGGTTAAGCGGTCGGGACTATTCTTGAAGATGGGACCATCCATTTGCCATCATGTCTGTCGTTGCACGCTGTTGTCAAAGATGTGTGGCCGCGAGTGGCTCTGGAGTATGAAAATTTTAGTTTTGAGTAGGGCGGTCACCTATGGTTTAAGTACCACAGCAGCTGCACTTAAAAATCGCATTACCGAGATGCGTAATTGTCATCTTAAGGTTTAAGTACCACAGCAGCTGCACTTAAAAATCGCATTACCGAGATGCGTAATTGTCATCCAAGGTCAGTGACCGCTAGTGCTAGAATCGGCAGGGGTTCTGCTGCTAGTTGTTCACTTCCACATAATTTTGTTTGTTACAAAGCTTCTAGTCTTTGTAAAAGTGGCGTGTTTGTTATCTTGTAATGTTAATTTGTGTGTACCTACACTGAATTTTTCACTGATGGCTCAAGAACAGAAAGTCATGTCGGAAGTGCAGTAATTCAAGGGAAAAAAACAAAAAAATGATACGATTGCCACAGTATGCATCGGTATTTACTGCAAAGTGTCATGCCATCTTTGTAGCTGTAGAAAAAATAGTAAAACAAAACAAAAAATAGCATCATTCGCACCGATTCACTGAGTATGCTCAAAGCGCTGCACTCTACAAGTGCTGCTGAACCCATAATAGGAAACAACACACATAACATAGTTAAAATCACAAAGCAAAAACATAACATTATATTCTGCTGGGTCCCTAGCCATGTTGGAATTTTAGGTAATGAGAGAGCAGATGCTTGCGCAGCACAAGCTCGAATTAGTCATATAAAACAAGTTAACATACCACAGAGGGATATTTCTAAATTACTGCACAGTAAACTCAGAAATAAGTGGCAGGTTGCATGGGACGAACAGACAAACAACAAGCTACATTCTATAAAGCCCGTTTTGGGAGAATGGAGATCATGTAAACATCAGGAACGTTTTACAGAAGTTATTTTGTGTCAACTACGCATTGGACACACACACCTTACACACAACTTCTTACTGACAAAAAAAGACAAATCTTTCTGCGAAATGTGTGGCGATGAACTCACGGTAAACCACATTTTAATTTTATGCACAAAACTGGAACAACTGAGGAAAAAATATTTCACAACATTCTACAATGAATACATCCCACTACACCCCATGTTAATTTTGGGTGATCAAGCACTGGTTGATTTTTCAAGCATTTTTAAGTTTCTCAGAGAAGCCAATGTTTTAAACAAACTTTAGATATAAAAAGCGTAGCCTTTAACAAAAGCTCTAACCGTGTGTTTGGCACATCATAGCCTCAGTTGCTTTTGCGCCATTAAAATGAATATAACTATGACTTAATTTGTCTATATAGGTTAGTTTAATGCTTGGCTATGCCGCCAAGTTTTTGCATGACAGGTGTTATGTGTAATTTAATCTTTTTTTTTAAATGGCATGGCTAGCACTAATTGATAAACATGGACATTCAGACAGAGGACGCACATGAGCATTCTCCTCCATGTTTCTTATGTTATGCTTGCCACGCCATTTTAAAGAGGAGACTATCTAGCATCGCATCATATACTTTTGAACATCTCGTTTTATTGCTGGTGGCAGACTACATGCTTATATTCTTTCTCCTCGCTTGATGAAGCTTTAGATGTCTCATGAGGCTTACGAGGTGTGCACCGTTCAACTCACTGTGTGCTGTCTGGGACAAAGCTTTCTCCAGGCAGCGTGAAAGGTGATTGGAGCATTTAAATGTCATGTCTCCCAATGACCACCTAATTTTTTTCATTTCCGCATATTAGGGCACGTGAATTCTGCAACTTTATTTTCACAAGTGCGGTCTATTGCGGGCTAGTAACAGACCTAGTATGGACTTTGGTTGTCGCTCACGCATTGTGAAGACTTTTATGCCAGACAGTGCATACTTCATGTGGTCTTCAAACTGTCTGCTGGTGTCCTTGTATGCATGAGGGGCTTTCACAGAATGCGTGACAAGATGGTCGTGCACAGTTGCAGTTCTTGTTTCTCTGCTACCCGCAGAGGACCTGGCGCTGATGATGGAAGTGGACCACGACAGCTGCCAGGTGCACATTGAGCAGATGCAGGTGCTACCCCCAGAGTACATAGACCTGGCAGGGAGCCTGCGGCCTTCTCAAGATGCCATTTCATCCCGCCTCACCTCTCCCGTGGTGGCCACATACATAGACACCGACAAGATCAGCTTTGAGAGGTAGTATGGCTTTTTCATTCCTACTGAAAACTGAATTGTATGCTTGTGTTTGGATTTAGGTTTTGTGGGGTTTATTGGCATGTGCCAGACACTACGTTACAATGGGATTTGTTTTCCTTTCTTTTTGTGGTCAGTGTTTATAAAAACATCGTAGTTTGTTTAAAGTCTCCGTGTCTATTAAAAAAAAGGTTTAAGGGCTCATGAGTGCATCCTCCCCAAGAATTGAAGCAGGATGAAATGGTACGCTTTTGCATCGTGGAACAGCGAGAAATGCTTTTTTTTTTCCCCGTATATGAATTTTTCTTTCGCAAGAAAGGAGTTTGTGGATTACTGTGACCAGGTCCCCACAACATTCACATGTGATGTTGTCTTGTTAAGGATCAAAAAGCTGTATTGCATGTGTCTGATAAGTGTACAGTATAAAATCGCTTCCATGAAGCTTTCTTAGTGTCGTCATGACTTCTGTTTGCCTAATGGTAGACATTGCCAGGGGGTCACATGGTTGTATGTTCTACCAAGGTAGACCTTAGCTGCTATAGCTTTGTGGCAAGTAAATTCATTACCAATCGGAATCACGAAAGCACTTTATTGCGTGCTTTCAGCCAAGAGAAGTAATCGGGTGAGCATGAAGTAAACAGCCTTTACTTCACCTGACGTAGCTACAGTAAAACCTCGCTAATTCGAGGCATGTCAGACTGTATGAAATATTTGAATCGAGCTGGCTCTCGAAAGCGAAGCAAAACGAAAAAGGCAAGTGCAAAATGTTGTTCAACCACTCGAAGTGCTTTAGAGCCTCAGAAATTGCACTCAACAAAGCTGCGGTTGATGTTTGTCCTCTTGTGGAAGCTTCACTTATTAAGGGGCCGAGAAAGGGGGTCTCAAAAAAGATGTGATGTGCCTAGGATGCTAAAGGATGCCGCTTCACAAATATCCTCCAGCAAGAATTTTTTAGATGCGTTTTATGGGAGCTGAGTTATGTGTAGTCAAAATTTGAATTTCTGCGTCTTTGCGCCTTTTGCTCTCCTCTCGTCACTTTTTGCACGCTGAAATGTTGGCGCTCCTCCGCCGGCCCCTCACACTCGCCCCCTCCACTGGCTGCCGACACGCGTGAACCGATGCTAGCAGCCTGCTGCTGACATAACGAGCGCTGCATGACGTAACGAGTGCGGAAGGGGGGGGTTTTAAAATTCTATTGCAAATTATCGGCTCACTTTAGAGGTCTTGTACGCACCATGAACGCTCATTGGCCTGTACTCTACTTAATGCAAGCATTTTATAGACAACCTCAAACACCCTTTTCAGGGACCCTTTAAGACTTGTCATGGTTGCCTTGTCACTGCCGAGAGCCAAAATTTTGGTCGCCCAGTTTTAACATCTGCAAAACATGGTTGTGCATGTGTTGGGCTTCAATAATTATATTCACAGTCGTCATCATCACTCGAGGTGACTCAGTTACTGTTAGAGTTCTTCACCTTTCATCATTGCTTTTATAAGATGGCATTCTCTGTGCAGGCAAGAGTGGTGGTGAAGTTTAGTTAGGTGGCTAGGTTAGTGGCAAGGCACAGAAGAGTTGCAACAGGAACAGCTTTCAGTTTAAAAAGAGCAATGAGGAGAGAGTGCATGCAGTACATATGGGCCATCTGGGGCTAGTGAAGTGTATGTATCGACAAGTGCAATGGAGTGCGACGTGCACAAAGTAAAAACTGCAGTGAAATCTCAAGCTGTGTCTCACGAGAAACTATGTGCAAGGCGGCAATGCGTTGAAAGCATCTGAAATATTTCCACTGACCTAATAAAGGATGATGCAGTCTAATACCCCTGTCACACGGGCACTGCAAAGGCTTTCGAGAATCAGGTCGGGAATCGGAATCCAAAGGCGTAAGGTGTGCAGTTACACGGCACAAATGTTGTGCCTTTGCTGCTATGGGCCTTGGAGGTGAAGGTGCCCGTCCGAGACCTTTGGAGCACAAAGGCGCGGCCTTGGAGAACCTGTGATCATAGTGCCGTCTAACGTCAAAAAGTAAAAGCAATGAAAAAAAAAATAGATGCAGCCAACAGTGTTTTCAAACATCTTAAAAAATACGAAAGGTGTGTCTGGGTTTGCTTTTTGTACGGGTGTTTATATTTTATGCCCAGATTTCAAGGCAGTAAAAGTGTTGCAGCAACACCGACTGCCCCTCGTGGCCAATGGGCAATACACAAAAGCTGCTGCTGCTGATGAGCGTAACTGTTGTAGTTCTATTAAAGAAGCAATTAGAATAAAAAATTGTCCAAGCTCAATGAATGAACAAAATTCCCCATTTTAATTTTAAAACACTCACTTCAGTCGCCTCAAGCACAGCAGTGGGTGCTAAGCCTCAGCAGCTGTTCCACATTTGGGCTGCACCGTGTAGCTGTGTTCGCTGCTCCTTTGAGCTTTCGCTCTTTTGATGAAATGAGGTGCCTTTGCTGGAAAGGCCTTCGAGGAATGCCGTGTGGCAGGGGTATTACCTCATTAAAGTGAACGTGTAATAAAAAAAAATTGTTCGGTATATCTGAAATTCGTAATGTAAAATTTCGTCACAAATATGCGCAAGAGCTGCACAGTTTAGTCAGTGAAGGGATGGCTACTCAGGAGACTTACCAGAGAGTATAAACATCCCCTTTTATTACGTTTTAATGCCGTTTCAAAGGATCTCATGGTGATTGCCTGGCCTTCATGGGTAGTGTTTTGGCGATGGCAGTTAACTCTGAACAGTGAAAATTAAGGAACTAGTAGTGAATGTCGCTCAAAGAACTTTATGCACTTAATGAAGTATGCACGTCCCAAAACATGCCAAATATGCAAGTGTTCTGTCATTTAGACAGGAAGTTATTGAGCCTCTAATACAGTTAAACCTGGATATAACAAATTTGAAATAGTCCGTGATTTTTCGTTACATCCAGGTTTTCGCTGCATGCAGTTTTCGCGAGAAGACCCGAAAAGGCAATACAAAATGGAAATCAAAATAGAAATAAATGTAGGTGACATCACCTTGAATGTGCTTACAGAAAACCCCATTACTCGAAGTCATAAACACAGACAAATGTTCCGCAATTGTGCTGATAGCAGCCGACCTACCGCTGCGGCTCATGCAACGCCACTACGGGTGGGGTGGGGAGAGTGGGAGAGGCGGCGGCACCATGGCCGAGCTAAAGGTGCTAGAGGAGAGCGCGCACAGAAGGATACATCCTAGGCGTACGGGTGAAGCGTCTATGGGCACGGGCGTACACTGGAGCCTGTCTATGCATGCGCGAGGCAAGCGGGGTCCGATTTACAACAATCGGAGGACTGTGGGGATCCCGGTGACTTTTCTTCATGGCTTGAAGCTCTTTCAGGTTCTCGGAACTTTTCTTCATGGTTTAAGTTGTCCTTTCAGCGCCCCCCCAACCCCTTTCCTTCATGGATTGAAATTCTTTGCGTCGGCTCGAGAGTGGGAGCAAGCCAGCACCAGGAGCACGAAGATGCATGGCTCTTTTCTATGTCTGTCGTGGCGTGGTGCTGGGCGCGCAGTTGCCGCTGCGGACCGGCTGCGGAGGCACATGCTTCTTCCTGCATATTCCCTCTTTCGTTCTGCTCGTGTCTGTTGCCCCCAGGAAATGGACTCCTTGCTTTGCGTTTCTGGCGCTCTTCGCCATCCCTGCTCAGAGTCCCGACGTGCGAGAACTGTCGGCGCCGGAATCATGCAAGAAACCGCGCAGTGGCAGTAGGCATGCACTGCTCGCACCGTTTCGTTTATGCTATGCCCTATCACTTTTTGCTGCTTTTGAGCATAAACTATTGTAGTGCCACGCGGTACGGGGTTCCAAAAGCGAAAGCAATGGAGATGCGGCGACTGCACTGGAGCACGACGCGCTGTCTCAACTGCGGTCACTCGTTGTGATCATTGACGTTCCTCTCATGTCAGTCCATGCTTTATCGTCGTGAAACTTTTCTGCCAAATTTCGTAACTCAGCACAAGCTAACAGTTGGCCTAGCGAGTCCATTATATCAAGGTCAACCGCCGCGACATGTTCGTTACATGGAGGTTTCAAATACACGCGCTTCAATGGAGGAGGCGTTGGGGAATTAAAAAACTTCGTTATATTGAGGAATTCGCTATATGGAGGTTCGTTACATCCAGATTTAACTGTATGTGTCTTTTGGTCTTTTTTAGAGCGCCGATTCTAAATAACTATCCACTGGAGCCAAAAAACATTCTCACAATACCAAAGCTGTATTTCATTTAGATGCTGCACAAGCAGCCCTCTTTTTGGTTCAGTAGTTGTTTCTAAACAAGTCCTGCAAGCAGGCAAGTTGAACGAAAGTATCATTTTATGCACCACGTTTTTTGCTCACTCCTCTCGTACTAACGATTACTGCTGTTAGCAACACATGCCTAAGGAACGTGCATACATTTATCTTTCCAATGAGCTAAAACTTGCTATCATGAGTAGGAGGGCTACGGCATTTGTGCAAACATTATGTAAAATGTCCAGTGGCCGCAAAAGCGTGGGGACCTCCGCCTTAATGGAAGTTGAGTTGGCGATTTCATGCGACTGCGTCCTAAGAGGAACTACTGCTTAAGCAAGTACACCTTAACTAGATTGCACTGTATATGCTATGCTGCCACAGTTCGAGTGCACTGGACACTGCTGAATGCATTGGCAGTTGGGCACAGGGTTGCTTTAGCCATTGTGATGTCACCGTGCCACACGCCGAGTGTTGCCGCTCTCTGCGCGATGGTGCGTGAAGCGTTGAGTTCAATTAAGTGCTGTACTGCTTAATGCAAGTTCGCGGGCCGTTTTTACCGGTGTGGAGCTGTGTTATCAGTATAACTTGGTGTTTCTGAGTTTGCAGCGAATTTGGCTATTCCCGCTTAGTACTTCAGGTCTTTGAATTAACCTAGCTGGTGCAACCTGCTTGCTTGGATTATTTGGTAAAATTTGCATTAGAAATTACAGGACCACAGAAATCCTATGAATTATCTGGCATTTCAAATTAGCTGATATCATATCATAAACGTTTTGTTGTATGCCATCACTGATGAGATATGGTTTATGCTCATCTGAAGTTGCACTCTTAAGTTGAGTGCAACGGCACATCAAAGCCTATGCTTAGCAATGATAGTCCGCATTCATCTAACTTTTTGATTCAAGACTTTGCAGTAGATGTATGGATAGATGCAAGTAAGCAGGAGTCTCGTAACTTTGTTTCTGTTAATTGTTCTTTTATGCAGGAACAAGTCCGGGATCCTCGGCTGGAAGAGTGACAAGAGCGAAACCATCAATGGCCACAACTGCAAGGTGATGCCCTTGTCAAAGTGCAGCCACTGCTGCTGTACCAGGCATATACAAGGGGGTATCAGAAACTTTCCAGACTGGCTCCGTAGACATATGCATACATTACATGCTTAAGCTGGAACAACATCGCCATTAAAGCAGTTACCTTGCACAGCAGTACACTGGTCCCAGGGCACTGCTGGAAAAGGCTTGGAAGTCATATTGCATAAGCACGTCCATAATCCTGTTTCGATTCACACTGGATTTCGGCAGTGGTATGGAAATTGCAGCCTTTGAGCTGCATCTTCATCCTCAGAGAAAGAATGAATCGGCGGGCACTAAATCTGTCAAGTAGGGTGGATGCTAACCTGTTGTTGACAAGAAGCTTGTTTACAAGTAGTGTTCGGTGAGAGTTTGCATTGTCGTCCTGGAGACTCTCGCTCCTTTAAGTGCCACAGATTCAGTTTCTTTCACCAAGATTTGTCCCTCAAGTGCTGCAAGATGTTGCATTAAATCTGTGCACAGACTGTGGTCCGAGCTGAGGCAATTTGTGCCCTCTTCACTCATGGGATGGGCTTTTTCAACGCAATGACTGCTGCTTTGTCTTAGGGTCATATCAGTAGACCAAAAATTCATCTCTGTTGTTGATCTCGACATGAAGGATGGGGCTTTCCTAATCTCGCTGTAAAAGCCAACATGAAATGCTTATACATGAGACTTTTAATATACTTTCACTTGTGCGTGCTGTAACCGCCAGTTTAGCGGCAGTCATACAGTGGCAGGCAATGAGTGTTCCTACTTGAGCTCCTTTAGGTTGTGTGCTTTGCTTTGCATTAATTTGCCATTAGTTCCAAGTCCCAAGTGTTAGGGTAGTTCCTCTGCATGGCTGCTATACATCTTTTTGCTCACTGGCAGTCTGAAGTCTGGTAGAGCTAAACTTTCAACTCGGTCCTGGGGTGGGGGGCAGTCTGCGCGAATATATGTGTGAAGCATTTCGTTCTTTAAATTTAAAAGAAGGAACTGTGCAAGTCTTGTGAAAATGTAAAAGTTTGTGGTGGTCTGTATTGCTGATGCAGGTGTTCAGTGCGACAAATGTGGAACTTGTCACCAAGACCAGGGTAGAGCACCTGTCAGAAGCGGACAAGGCTCGTCACAAGGCTGCACGTTCTCCGCTGCAGTCCTTTCTGGGCGCAGTGGAAGTTGAGGAGGGCTCTGCGCTGGAAACGCCAAATGGGGTGAGCTTGTTTTTGAGGCTGCAAACACTTCTAGATGTAATTGCTGTCATTGTCATTAGAACTTTGCTCTGAAAGTGATTTCAAACTTTGCTCATTAACTTCCTTTGAACTTTATAATGAACATCATTCAAACTTTACATGGAAACAATTTCCTCTCCAGCAAACAGGCTTTGACCTTAAGTTGCTGGAGACCATACATCCTTGTGAAACCCTGCGTGCTTTACATATAATGCAATTATTTTTTTTTAACAGAATTATTACAAAACTTATCGCTCCCGCAGCCAAAGTGTCGTTTGAAGTCAAAGAGCACTCACTGTGCCCCGATGTATTTAGCTTTTCAACAAGTGTGAAATGATAGAAATGCTCTGAGCAGCCTCCAGAGTTGGTTTATTTGTTCAAAACAGATTTTTGCTCTCAGCGGCCAAAAAGCTCCCAGGTTTCTCGTGCTTTTCCGCGAGACTTCTTGTAATTTCGATTTAAATACACATTCTGTCATGCATGTATTCAACAACTAAATATACTGCATAAAACGTTGTTGCATGTTTATGTAGGTCCAGAGAGCACAGAGAAAACTCAAGTGTGTAGATTCATGGGACCGTTAAGGCTTGATATATGTATATGTACAAGCAGAACATTTGCTCGGGTCTAACAAAGATAAACACACAGTCTCTGCTTTTAAAAAGAGGCAATTTGAGTCAACAGCTTGGTGCTGTGAAACTTCTTATGTCATTGTCTCCGAAAAATTGGTTATTGGTTAGTTATGAGGAATGGCAAAACACAGTAACTGTCTCACTCATGGTGGACAACTAAACCACGCCGTGAAGGAAGGAATGGGGGTTTTTCAAATTGATTTGGACCACTTGGGGTTCCCTAACGTTCACTGACTTTGCATAGCTTGTGATAGTTTTTCGCATTTAGTCTCCATTGAAACACTGTCATGGTGGCCTGAATTTTATCCATGTCCTTGTGCTCAGGAGCTGAACTCCGTGACCACTAAGCCACCGTTGCAGGTTCTCCAAAATTCGGAAAGCAACTGCAGGTTATAATTAAGCAATCAGATTATTCTGCAAATTTTTGTTTTTCGTGCATTGTGAATGGAGCACCTTCTCTGTTGTTTCTTTTTGCTTTTGCAGTTGCAGTCTTTACAACTTTGCATAGCTTGTGATAGTTTTTCGCATTTAGTCTCCATTGAAACACTGTCATGGTGGCCTGAATTTTATCCATGTCCTTGTGCTCAGGAGCTGAACTCCGTGACCACTAAGCCACCGTTGCAGGTTCTCCAAAATTCGGAAAGCAACTGCAGGTTATAATTAAGCAATCAGATTATTCTGCAAATTTTTGTTTTTCGTGCATTGTGAATGGAGCACCTTCTCTGTTGTTTCTTTTTGCTTTTGCAGTTGCAGTCTTTACAACCTTCCTCCACAAAAAAATTTGAGGTAGGCAGCAGCATTGTACATGGTACGCTTGCCCGACTTCTTAGTTTTCAATTACGCAAGCACAGTTGTGGGGAGAGACAAAGGATTGGGCACAGATGGATGGTGCGTTCAGCGGGAAACGACTCGATATGTTTGTGTGAAAAGTGCATGTGACACTGTCTTGCATTCTTCCTCCTCCTCTTTGCTTGGACCGCAGGACGTGACGGAGTGGCGGGGCAACCCCTGCCACATTCGTCCGGAGGAGTACTTCAATGCCAAAGTGGACCTGGGAGGCCGAGACATTGGCCGGCCTCGGGAGGCCACTGTGCGCACACAGAAGTTCCGTGCCAATCTGTGGCTCTGCGAAGACTACCCGCTGTCCTTACCACAGCAGGTGAGCCAGTTCTCAGCAGGTAGCAACAGATGAGCAGCAAGTTTTCCTCGGTCGTGTTCCTCGGTCCAGTGTGTGTGCAGTTGGGCAGAGTTTATGGAGTGCAGCAACCATTGAAAAAAAATAAAAACTGGTTGAAATGAAAATTACCTCGTAGATTTCTTGTGCCAGAGCTATGCCCAGTGTGGCACTTTGTAGTGGAAGGCTCTTAATTTTCACCCCTTGGGCTTGTTTAGCATGGGAAGTGAAATCTCGCTACATGGGTGCTTTTTGTTTCACCCCCATTAAAATGTGACCACTGTAGTCATGACGGAACCTGCAGGCTCCTCAGCAGAATGCCATAACCAATGAGCTACAACAAGTAACAAATTAACTTCATCCAATCTAGCACTAGCATCCAAGAATTGAAAGGTGTCATCTGTAGTTTTGAGTGTGAATACCTGGGTTCCCTTTCAATCTCAGGGGGTGCACAGTTTTTCTGGAGGATGTGAATGGAGCTTTTTCCTGGCATTCATGTTTGAAAAATTTTCCCAGTCATCTTTGCATAAGTCTTATTCGCCGGGAATGACTTGCTTGAGTTCCAGAGCATGTTGCTGTACTTTGCAACTATCTGATTGTTGCTGCCAATAAGAGGCGCAAATTCAGCCCTTGCGTTGGCCTGTGCTGTCCAAAGTATACTTTCATATACGTTCCCTTTAACAGAAGTGGCCCCAAAAAACATGTGAGCATGCTAGATGTCAAAATATACGTTACATGATAAGAATGGATAAAATTACCTACCAGTGTAGAAATAATTGCGAAGAAAGCATTAGATATGCGTGGGCTGAAGAGTGAAAGTATGAAAAAGCTCTTCATCCTACTTCACTACGCTGGCATTGGCCTAGTTTCTTTTTCTCGCTTTCTCATTTTTGCTTCCTTCCACACTGACCACCATTTGTGTTTTTTTTTTTCCTGTTTTTTTGCTTTCCCACCTCACCTGGCTAGTTATGTAGTAAAGATTCTGAAAACACATGAGGACCTTTATCTCTCTCTTATCCCACTCCTTCTGTATCTGCTGGTATCAGTTATACGAGCAGATACACCTGGCTTTTTTCTGTTATCTGATATCTGGCCAAGTCAGACTTCTGTGCCATGAAAACTCGTGCTCCAACACCACATCAGTTTAAAATTTGACTTCCATCAAATTGTGCACGCACCAAGTCGAATAGCGGGTATACTCTGCGGCTAAGCACCTTTCATCCAATGGAAGCAACGTGCAGCACGTGACGCGTGCGCAATGCTGAGGCCGATGCGAAGGAGTCCTGCGTTCCCTACTTGTAGTCGCAAGTATGTTTCCCCGTACCCTCGTGTGAAAGGCATGGGGAGGCTATTTTTCGGGGTTGAGCGATAGATGGGGAGCAGCTCATTGCGAGGTGCGTTTTCTTACAAGGAAGCGCTCTTTTCATATTGCAGCATGAGCTGCATCTCTTATGTTAATGGTCTCCCAGTACAAACTTAAGTTTGAATGCGGCACTGAAGTAAGACGATGAAGTCAGGCCAGTGCAAGAGGGGGAGAATGGAAACAGGCCCCTCGCCATCCGAAGCTTTCAGTGGTGTCTCAGACTTGCGAGGCAAGTCGTTTATTGCTTCCGCTGCATCAATGGTTCACCACCTGGAGTGTTTTCGCACCGCGTGTCTGCGTTTACTGCATAGCTATGGGCAACCAAAAGGCAGATGTACTTGGGCCTTCTACCATTCCAGACCTTCTGGCCCCTAATGGCAATCAGCTTACGCTGATTAATGAATGCACTAAGCTGCTAAGCTTAGCTCTACCAATCTTTTTTTTCCCTCTAGCTTGCCTTTACACTGGCTTGTAGGCACTTCGTGAGTATTGTTGCGCAGTCGTCATGGACAGCCACTGCGAAAGTTCGTCTTAACCGAAGGACAGTCGAAACAGTTCGTCTAATGCAGATTTTTTTTGCACTGAATCCATGGTAAATATACCAATTGTTCTCGCATTGTTTGTCTTATTGAGGAATTCATCTTAACTTAAAAGTGCTGCGAGACACTGCTTGAACGGATGCCGGTTGCACTTCAAATGGATTCTTTATGTCACACAGATGCTGACTCAAAAAGAATTACGAGAATTGATGCATAGGAACGGGAGTTATTCAATGAAGAAATTTCAAAATATAAGCAAACAAAATGCTGCCCTCAACTCGATTTTCGCACAGCTTCCCATTCTCATTTCACTCTCCCCATGACGACACTTAATGCGACCAATCAAAACAGCCTATTTGAGCACGTGGCAGAAGTTTGCACTCCATGGTTGCCTGTTCTCTGTAACTCGATCATGCCAAAGCTGGCAGCGCCGTTTGCATTGTGACAACAACCATGTGAATGCCCAGCTGACCCAGCGATGCTTCATCGTCACGTCGACGGCGCAGAAGGGAAAACTGATCAGTGGCGCTCCCTTACTCATGGATCCGAACTCAAGCGCGAGATACTGCGACGGTGTGACGGCCTGCGCAAGATATCGGGCACATTTAGCATAGCGCGCACAGCTACTGCTTACCGCCTACCATTGCCCGTCGCTCCTAGCGCGCTAGTTGGTTTCGGCGAGCAAGGAGTGCGCGCTGCTGGCAGGAGCGTGGCGCCATCTGACGCCGCCGCCCGGCGATCCTCCGCAAGCTGACGATGCGCACTGTCTGCTAAATGTGAAACGAACGCATCCTTCCTTGTGACCGAAACGAACGCTTATAAAGTGCAATGGCTCGATCGAATCGATTCTGCAAAGCCACTCTCAGATACATAGAGAGTAGCCATAAGTGTTGAGTGCTAGGTCATAGGATGTTTACAGAGAGGCGCAAAGTCCTTCGATGCAAAAAGTAGCCAGAGCCTCTGGTGGTGTATTTTTGTTTTACTTGCTTTACAGCGCTTTTATCTAAGGCAAACAAGTTGGTTTTGTTAATGTAATATAAAACACAAAAACTTGACAAAACGTATCTCTTGTTATTAACACAATTTGCAGTATATTTACTCTTTGTCCAATCATCAAGCTCCCACTAAGTGATGTCATATCCGCTGCTAAAAACTGCCACTGTATGGTGACACCGTCAGCGCCACGAATTTGCTTTTGCGAGCCAATTAAAATATTAAAAACTGCAGTATACGCGGTACAACCGATGCTAATAGCATCACTATAACTCATTCTATGCAACCAACAGGCAAAACAATGCACTGAAAATGTGTTTCGGGGCCCCTTTAACCAAGTTCATCTTAAAGAGAGTCTGCTGTACTTTCACCCTTGAACAAGAAGAGTATGTGGCAAACAGGGACAAAATATACTTAAACTTAAGCTTGAGAGCAGTAAGTTAGTTTCCTGTCATGCCTCACTGCTCTGTACATGCTACAACAGGACAGCAGCTAGGTTACTTGATGCTTAATTACCGTATTTACACGATTGTAAGTCTACCTATTTTTTTTTTATTTGAAAATCCGAAGTGGGGGTCGACTTACAATCGAAACGAAAACATCGCACTATAAGTAAAGGCGAGACAAACGAGATATCAGGCATGCTACAGCGTGGTTGCATTTTTGCTGCGCAGCTCTGTCGCATAGCTCTTGGTGCTGGCCTTGAGCAGCTTCTATGTCAACGTGCAGAACTGGCATCCCCTCAACGCTGCCAAGCAGCAAACTGGCACCCCACACGTGGCTGCTGACTACGGTTGCTGATAAGCGGCGGCAGCCCGATAACGCAATCGCATTCTACAGGGAGCTCAAGCGTCCAACAAGTTTTTTTTAAGTGTCCAACAAGTTTTCTTTTTACTTTCAAATGCGCGCTCGGCGCTCAAGGGAGCGTTGATAGTTGATGGAAGGGCCGCTGTTCCAATCGAGGCGGCACCCCCACTCGGAACGGCAGTGGTGCCGGGGAGTGTCGGTAGCTGACGGAAGAGCTGACGCCATTCACGCGTAGTTTCTCTTTGGGTCTTACGCATTTGACTACTGCTGGCCGCGTTTCACTAGTTTTTAATGTAGTGCTTCGTCAGTCATCGTTTGTGCTCCATGTCCGACAAGCGACTGGCGCTCGTTCACGGCTACATTCAAGATGACTGCCATTTTTTACGCCGAAGAAACGAACAGCCGCGTGCCAGGCCATAAGTTCGACGTTCGCAAAGGGTGATACAGGTGTGGCAGCTGCAGCGAGGAAAAATTTCAGCTCTTCCACGTGATGTTGTGATGTGGCTGTTTGCGAAGTGCTGGATTTCGCTGGACGACGACGTTAGAACGAAGTGCTGTAGGACCGCAGCAGCGATCACGACGGCAGCGCTAGTGAGGACGATGGTGCAAGTGTGGACGAGTAGACGAGTGATGACTACATTTTCGTTTTGAAATGTGCCTACGGGCACGCGCGCGCGCGCGGCAGCCGATAGCGCCTGGCGATTAACGGCGGCCGCTGGATAATGCTATCTAGTTTTTTTATTATTTTTCGGAAATGTGATTTGGGGGGGTCGACTTACAATCGTGTAAATACGGTAATAACTTTTTTTCTTTCTTTTTGAACCAGTCTCACAACAAATAATACAAGTCTCGGACAGTCTTTCCGTGTTCCCAAGAGTTCAAGTTGGAATACTGGCTACAGTTTTCAGTATGGAAGAGAGAAGTGCAGCAGCTCTCATTTGCAGAGATTTTGGCATGTGTGTGCATAAAATAACCCTGCATTGTTTGCATCGATCCAGTGCACTTTCGTGCAGCAGTTCACAGCCTTGAATGTGTGGGGGACTTTGCACTGGCTGTTGTGAGCTGTTTGGTTGATTATCGTAACTGTGCTTGCCTGCACATTGTGTGGTTGTTTTGTACATTGTGTGGTTACCTTTGCCTTGCAGATTCTGCCCATTGTAGACCTCATGTCCATAAACAGCACCCACTTCGCCAGGCTACGGGACTTCATCACTCTTCAACTTCCAGCGGGCTTCCCTGTCAAAATTGGTATGGCTGTTCTGTTTAGAAGTCCCATTTTTTCATGTGCATGTGGCTGTGACCTGCAAAATTCGCGGGACCTGCAAAATATTTTGCTGAAGCAAAGTGTTGTCATCATGAAATTGAACCAGACCATTGACAGATTGGAGTGGACAGTTTTTGAACATTTATTTCTAAAAACCTGTCAGCTTTGGTCTTCCACCTTTGAACAATAGGGCTGTGCCATTGTTGTGGCATTCCGGAAATCTCGCACAGTGGATGTATTCTCTTAATACCTGCACCCGCTACACTGGCTATCAAACTCCAATCATTTTAAAGCATTTTGACACCTGTTCTCGTCCTGCAAGAGTTTGCATTGGGTTTGCGCTGCCTGGAGGCATTTTGGCATCGATGTGGCATGCATGAGTTCACGTCACTGTACAGTCGTTTGCACCTTGAAATTGATATTCTTTTGTGTAACATGGTAGGCGCAGTGCTGTGGAAGGTATGCTACTAGACCACAAGGAAAAATAGTGTTACTCCGCAATTGTTTGTGGCAGAGTGGTCAAAAGCACGACTTCCTAGAAAGCAACATCGAGCTTTTGGCACGCAGGTTTGAATCTGCCTTGCATCACTCTTTAGACACGGGCGCGTAGAGTGCCGCTGCTCGCTCAGAGGTGGTGGCAGAGCCATATGCGCTGTAGCGCGCCAGAAGTGAGTGCGGCGTGCAATTTATCACGCCCGTGTGTGCCGCAGAAGTACCCAGAAGCTTGGAGAAACAACCCCTGTTCACCAATGGAGAACGTGTAACCTTGTGTGTGCTGTGCGATGCCCTCTACATTTTGCTTGCGAACGGCTGTGCCGTGTAGGAGAGAAGAAACTCGAAACCTCTGGATACATCATTCCTCGCCTGACCAATGGCCATGCGGATCTGAGCAGGAGTGTGAAAGAGCATTTGTGCTGTGGATGTTATGTGTGTGCATGCGTGCCTGCTTTGGCATGAAGTGACAACAGATGCAGTGCACCCTATATATGAAGGGCATTTAGCAACATCAGTCAGCCCGTGCTATAGCTGTAGCTTCAAAGAAGCGCACACAGAATCGAAGCACTCACAGAGCAGCGCACAAATTTCGCATTAGGAAGTATCGTAATTGTTGGCGAATTTTTAGCCACGTTCTTTATTTGTGGAATTTTTTTATTTGGTGACATTTTAATTCAAAACATTGTTTTATTCAAATTAGCATTGAATGTAGCAGTATGCGGAGCTGAACTACACGTATCAGTTCCTTTCGTGCATATTGTGTTCATATGAGCAGCTGTTACGTAATGCATTTGTAGTCTAGAGAATATTGAGCGAGCGTTGCGAAGTTGTCACTTTGTATATGCCAAAGTCCCACACAAATGCTCCGCCTTGTGTTTCGCGAGAGTACGGGGAGATACCCTGGTATCCCCTCTCATAGTACTCAGTATTTCCCAGACAGACTTCTCCAGGAAACGGATCCTTGCACGAGCAACGACTTCCGCAATCTCTTGGCAGCCGTGTTTAGGCACCTTTGTAGTATGAATTGTCAAAAAAAATGTGAGCAAGAGAGAAGAAAACCTGACATGACCAAAAACGAGAAATGCAGTAAAGTAATTTGCAGATGTTGAGCATTTCATCAGTAATAAGATGTTTTATCAAGCTTATGACAAATATATCATGTAATAATTCTGCCAGGCTAAGCATTTATTATTTTCGCTCACCGTAAGCAGTGAACTACTGTATTTACTCGCGTAATGTGCGCCCTTGCAAAATTTATGTGCCCCTAATTTATTATCAGGGTTTATAAAATAACTTTTACTCACACATTTTACACTCCCTGCTGCACCAGATCAGCATGCACACGGGTGCACGCATTGCAGGCTTGGGAAGATTGGCACAGCCATGCTGCCATGTGCAGCTGCAAGAGGTGTGAGTGGTGAGCAGACAAATTGTGTACTATTTACCTGGCTCGCTCACGCTGGCGGCCGCACGCGAGGGCGCCATTTTATTGCTTGTTCTCTCCATTTACCTCTGACTGCTGGTTTTGCGATTGTATTGTTGTACGTTTATTGCTTTGAGCTGCACATGTGCATATGCCATCGTACAGGGAATTAAATATAATGTAGGGCATGGCAGGAGCAGAAATTTTTTTGTATCAAAATTTGAAAATCCGGGGGGGGGGGGGGCGTCGACTTACAGTCGAAACGACAACATCGCACTGTAAGTAAAGGCGAGACAAACGAGATATCGGGCATGCTACAGCGTGGTTGCACTTTTGCTATGCGGCTCCGTCACATCGCTCTTGGTGCTGGCCTTGAGCAGCTGCTAAGTAATGGGCCGAACCGGCATCCCCACTCCGTGCGAGGTGGCTGTCGATAAGCAGCAAACCACACCAGTGCACTCCCCACACTTGGCTGCAGATTGCTTCTGCTGATAAGCGGCGGCGGCCCGATAACGCATTCACGTTCTACTCTTAACAGGCGGCGTCCGAGTTTTTTTGTTGTTGTTGTTTACTTTCACCCACGCACTCTGCGCTCAGGGGAGCGCGGTAGTTGATGGAAGGGCTGCTGTTCCAATCGCGGCGGCACCCCCACTCGGAACCACAGCTGCGCCGGGGAGTGTAGGTAGCCGACTGAAGAGCCGACCCCGCTCATGCGTAGTTTCTCTTTGGCTGTGACGCATTTGACTACTGCCGGCCGTGTTTCACAAGTTTTTAATGTAGTGCTTCGTCATTCGTTATTTGTGCTCCTGGTCCAGTACGCGACCGGCGCTTGTTCACGGCTACATTCGAGGTGGCTGTCATTCTTTACGCCAAAGAAACGAACAACTGCGCACCGGGCCGCAAGTTCGACGTTCGCAACGGGTGATCAGGTGTGGCAGCTGCAGCGAGGCAATTTTTCAGCTGTTACACGTAATGTGGCTGTTTACGAAGTGTGGGATTTCACTGCACGACGATGTTAGAATGACGAGCTGTGGGACTGCAGCAGCGATCACGATGGCAACACTAGTGAGGACGAGTAGTCCAGTGACTAATACATTTTCGTTTTGGAATGTGCCCGCGGGCGCTCCCGCACGCGGCAGCCGATAGCGGATGGTGCAAGATAGTGCTATCGCGTCCTATTATTTAAAGGCCAAGCGTAAACGACCTCATTTTTTTTTTTTTTTTTTTTTCAGAAATGTGAAGTGGAGGGGTCGACTTACAATTGTGTAAATACGGTATATATAGCACGTTAAGACCTTTGTAGAGTTTTTTAGTGTGAGGTCACAAAATTTTTGCGCAGTTTGCGCACCCTCCTTTTTAAGCCTTAATTTTTTTAAATTGCGCAAATTACGCGAGTAAATGCGGTACTTTTTGGTTGCAGATGGAATCAGCGCAATCAAAAGCTCTTGCTTTGACAGCATTGCACCTGATATATGAAACGATGTACACAAGTGGCCAGTAGTTGTACTTGTGGTATTTTTAATCGAAGTGTACACCGGCTATCAAACTGTTAGTGATGATTGCACATGTTGTGTCTCATGTTTTCTGTACCCAACAGAGATACCCCTGATTCATGTGCTGAATGCCCGCATCACGTTTGGCAACATAAACGCCTTCGATAAGCCCGTCCCAGGAGTGACTACCATTCGTGATCAGGGTACAGTGATGTGCACCATTGAAGACAGCTGCTTCGAGGCTCCAAGTGGCTACGCCCGGCTGGGTGAGTCGCCTGGCACGGATTGGTTGTGCCGAATGTAAGGCTGTTGCGGTACACACGATAGTGTCCAGATATGTTGTGGCCCACTGTGCCATTCAGTGCGGGCTGGTGTTTTCAAGACGAGAAGCCTTGGTGTCAAACTATCATTTGAAATACGTCTTTGTCTTGCCTTTCCTCAAGGTTGCTCCTGCTCTTTCCTTTCCCTCCTTCCCTCTTTTGTTTTCGTTTTTAACGCCACAAATATCCAGAGTACTTGGCTTTGTAGGTTTGTTTATCTAACTAGCACAGATTCCCCACCATGAATTCACAGAGCTTGGTACCTCTATTTTTTGTTTTATGATGTATTTTATAAAATGACTGACCCTGTTGTAGCAGCTTTGTCTTGATAAAAAAAAAGCAGAAACAAATGCCCATTCATAAACAACGATTTTCAAAGGAACGTCCAATCAACTGTTTATGTGCATGGCAGCAGGCAAACACAGTCATTGCATTCTGTTTTGGCAAAATTTTGGCGACATTTGAATGTTTGGTGCCATTAACTTTCTGAAGTAGTTTGCTGCCAATGACAGTAAAGCTGAAGTCATCCTAAATGATCTTGTGTACTGCACAAGGGTACTCCCAAGGTGCTGGCAAAAGCCTGTATTAAAAAAAAAAAACTCAGCTCCTTTTTTGCTTCGCAGTAGATCTTGTTCCCCGAGTTTGTTTCTAATGCAGCAAAGTTTCCTGCTTAACAAATTAATTCTCAGCACCTGTCAACTTGTTCGCACCAGCATTTGCGTGTAAATAGTGAATCAAGGAAGTGGCATTTTCCAGGATGACTACAGAGGGTTTACAGCAATATATATCAATGGACAGTGGTTGTACTGGTCACACTACGATTAGCTGCCGTTCACCTTCATCAAAATACTTTTGAAACTCCTGAAAACATTGGAAAGCACAAGTGTCAGGGACTGAGAGTAGTGATTGTGATCTAAATGTTGAGGTAGTGCCTGCTGTAGAAGGGTATAGGCTGTTAGGAATACTTGTGCTGCTGAACCTGAATGTCATGTTGGGTACTGGGCTGCTCTGCATGACTGCTGTCATGTAGGTGCTGTCGATGGCTGCTGTTGGAAATTTTTGTTGCTCCCTTTTGTTGCTGCTGCTGCTGCCAGTGTGACCATTGTGGAGGAAAACTGTTGCTTGCTTTTCTTTTAGTCTGCCGCAGCCTATTGTGTGCATGTAGTTTTGTTGTCAGAGCATTTTTTTCTTGGTTAAATTTTGACATTCCCTTGTTTTGGGGTGAATAACTGCTGGAACATGCTGCACATTATGAAGAAGAGTGACAGTGTGACGGTCGTTAAAACAGCTTAACTTCTTGCAGTCTCTAAAAGTGGTGCAAGAGAAGGCACCATCCTGGCTTTAGTACTTAGTAGTTGCGTGTGGCCTCCTCTGTTCAGCTTTCCTGAAATGTCTGATGCATTTAGGAGAAAGAGGGTGAGGGGGAAGAGGAATGAAATGCATTGATCCATCATTTTGAACGACACAACCACTGAAGACATTGTGAATTAGTCTCGCCAAGCCTTAATTCTTTAGAAAATTGCTGTTGTTGTTACTCATGCATTAGGTGAGAAAAAAAAAGGGTTGCTGCTGCAAAAGTTGTGCAGGTACAGAAGGAAGAGAACATAGAACAACAGGATTGCTTTGTACGGAGTCGCATTCTAGTCCTGTCTGAAGCCTAATCGCCTTGTCACCATTGCTGTTGTGCATCGTGTTTTTTTTTCTTCTTCTCTTCTGCTCTGCCGGCAGACGGCCCGTGGGGCCCTCGCGCTCGCCGCCGTGCACCGCAGAGCCCCGAGAGTAGACGCAAACATAGGGAGAGGCGCCGGCAGGAGATCTGTGCAAAATACGGTCAAGGGTTGCAGCAACCCCCGGCCATGCCGAAAGGCCCACAGCCGGTAAATAACCACAGACGATGTGATTTGTCGCAGCAGTGCCTTGTGCCAGAAGCTGCCTTTGCCGCTAAGCTCTCTGGTCTTGTTACACGGGTCGTCTGTGTGCGTGCACAAGTCTTTCATTCCGGCACCTGGCCTCCACCTGTTCCTGTCTCTCTCTTTTCTCCCCCTCTGGTGCGTTCGACCTTGTTATGCACTCGGGTGCATTCCACACATGTAATACAGCCATAGACTTCTCTCACAGTGCAGCCTAAGAGAGATGCTAGTTGTTGCACCCGCCAGTAATGGCACGTTTCCTAGCAGCGTATACATAAAAGGGCATGCTGTGTGTTTGGAACTTTAATTCACTGTAATTTGCATCAGAGTCTTGACAAGCTGTCTCATAGTGAAGGAGCTTCAATAACTTTTGTAAAAAAAAAAAAGTGAAATGAAGTGCCAGTGCAGTGCGCAGTTGGATGCTGAGCACTGTACGCCTACTGCAGCAGCGTACCAATGGCATGGCACTGCTGCTATTTGCTAACATAAATGAGCTCTTGTATTTCTGTTATGACAAGTACACTAATCTTTTGGCTATAATAAGTGAGACAGGAAATGGCCGCTTCGTTTTTTTTTTTTTTTCACCTCTGTAACGTCCGTGACATTGATGTTGCTATATAGACACAATATTACCCCCTCCCCCCCTTTCATTTACATCTTTAATGCGATAGTGTTAGAAGTAGGGGTGTGCGAATATTCGAAATTTCGGATACAAATCGAAGACGTTTGATATTCGAATCGTATTCGAGAAATTGATATTCCAGAATTTCCGAATATTCGAAAATTCCCAAATACCCGCCAGTGATCGTATACTGCGCAGACTTTCATAAATTTGACCTTGGCAAAACCACAATGTCCAGGCAAATTAGCCGATGATCAAATTTAAAATTCCAGGGAAACAATATAGAGGTCCTATTCCTTTCCTTCTCTGTCGTTTATCAAGTGGACCGATAGCATTCCGACGCTGCTAGGCTTGACCTTGTGCGAAATTCCACAAGTTGGTTTTCCTGCATATCACACGTGCTGCGAACAAGATGCCCGACGGCTCGATTCGAACAATCGCAACGCGAAATCGCGCTTTTTTGAATCCTTCCGTAATACGTTACATGTTTAATGCCCACATCCGAAGAATGCGTCCTGTCGCCTTCATAGCCCTCCGAGCGTGACCTCCGCCATCCCGTTTTGTAAACTACGCTATGCGGGAAAGCCTACTTGCGGAATATCGCGGGAGCCTCCTGAATGGGCGCTTAGAGTTGTCACAATAGAGCAAGCGATCCTGTATAAATCCTGCCTATTGTATGGTGCATTGTATCCCGCACACCTCTTTAGTGGGCGTAACGGCAGGCGTGGCAACGATCGGATGGCCCCTGTCGCTAGGTCAAAAAATAGCCTGGCTGCGTACGTAGTTTTGGTTTCTGAGCTTTGCCGCTGCCACGGGCAACTGCAACTGTCGGCCCCGCTATCACTGGTAGTCAATCCCAGTTCCGTGCGGCTTTCGGACGCCGACTGGCGCGTCGCAGGTGATTTCTTTTTAGAAACCGTCGCGCCGTTCCGACGCCAGTGTGTGTTCCCCGGCCCCTTGCTTGTATTTGTGTTGTTCTTCCAGCACTCCAAAACGGGCGGCTCGTCACAGGCTTACAGGTGTTAGTGCGATGGAGCCGCCTCATGAGGCCTTACTGCATCTTCGCATCTTTGGCAGGTTTTTTTTTTTTTTTTCCGGGGGGGGGGGGGGGGGGGGGGGATTTTTATAAATCGAGGCCTTCGAATGAATGGGGCATTTCTTCCAGCCCCTAGAACTCCGAATGAATGAGGTTTTACTAGTCATCGTGTTATTTCTTGTTGCCAGTCGTGTCATTTCATGGATTTTGTTTTGCATGATCTCATTACAGTTTAGATACTGTTACGCTGTCTAATCAAGTATAGTATATTTTCTCCGCACATCATGTTTTTTATACGGTACTGAGGCAGTCTAGTTTCATTTATTTTAGTTGCAAAGACCATACACTATTTTGAAAAAAAATGAGGGCAAAAACATTTCCTTGTTTATCATTTTTTGAAATTTTTTTTTGCACTGAACAGATAGTCAATGTTGGATTCGATATTCGAAGCCATTTTTTCTTCATATTCGTATTTGATTCGTATTCAAAAATTTCAATATTTGCACACTCCTAGTTAGAAGTCTAACTGGAGAAAAAAAAAAAAAGTGGCGTCACATGATTCCCAGGTGGCAGGTGGCGTATCGGAAGTGCTCCGGAAGAGCAACCTGGGTCTCACAAGCCCCACCAGTCACTTCCGACAAAGGCATCAACAGTTTAGAATGCTATCACTCTGTCAGCAGATAATGTAATCAGGTGTCCCTGTGAATTTTTTTCTTTACTAAATTGTTGGTCAAGCATAGCATTAGAGTTCCATATTAGACCTCCGTCTTACTAATCTTGCAGTCATTGTCAGCTGGTTGTAGGTTGTGTAGCTTATTTTCATCTCGTGCAAGTTGAGAGCAAATCTTGAATAGTTGCTATGGCCCACGAGATCACTGCAGCCTTACTGCGCATAGTATTCCTTTCCACAAGGGCGTTGAAAGGCAGCTGCCATTTTGCTAGGCAAGTGTGCCTTGTTAAACTGAAGGAACTTCAGCAAAGCTACTGCATTCCCATTTTCAGGCTTTGTATATCTTATGCTTGAGACCTGAGAGGTTTGGTATTAAGCCTAAGAAAAGCAGTTGGGAATTGTTATTGTAAAGTTTTTAACCTCCACTGTACATGAAGTCATTTAGCGCACTGATTTTAATTCCATGCTACACACTGTGCGCTGTTCCTACTTCTAGTTTTTGACCAATTCGCTCTTTTCCTACCAGCTGATCTGCTAGCCGTCCTGGTTAGCTCACTGGGTGGAGTAGCTGCCCCTGATAGGCATTGGTCCTGGGTTCGAGCCCTGGACCAGGACGAGCTTTTCAACTGTGAAGTTTGTGTGAAAGCTGTATAGCTTTTCTTTGTAGCCATATGGTTGCACTTAGTTGGATACTAATTAGTAATTACACCCTTACTACAAATCTACTCCACCTTGGGGGGAATCCTCGAAATATTGAAGCAATAGTCAGGAAGATGGCAAAGGCATTCCAGTTTTCGGGGCTGGTTTCTGTAACCATTTTGTTTTTTGATTTTTTGTAAGGGACTGACAGTTAAATTTGGGGGCAGTTCTTGCTTTGAGTAATTTTGCTAACATACCTTAGCTGCATAATGGCTCATTATTTTGTGGTGTGTGCGCTAACTTCATTGTGGCTTTAGAGATGATCGCCATGTCTGTCTTCTATGTGACTGGGGCACACTGCATGCTTTATGTTGGTTTACTTGTTTGTTGTTGTTGGTTGTTGTACGCTGCATTTCCACCAAATGTAAAGCGGGGCTTATTCGGAGAAGCTTCTTAACGGGAGCAGGGCCAACAGCAGTCCGAGGTCAGCTAGTCCAGCCAGGAGCGCGCACCAGGCGATGGCCATGTGGCTCGCTCGTATACTCGTCGTCTTCCTTACAGTTATTATTATTTTTCTTCTGTGACGTCATTTCTTTCATATCGGTTCGCAGTAGCATTTCCTTCTCGTCTCTGTGTGTGCTTTGCTCTTAACGTTGGCAGGTAGGTTTTTTTGCTGGATTTCTAGTGTTTGTTTGAGCGCTGTGGCAACTTCATTTAAGTTTGATGTCATTTCCCTCATTTGCAACTCCCCTCCCCATTTATAACCCTTTTTTTTTTCTTCCTTTAGCTTGGGACTTTGTATAAAGCAAAACAATTTCACATTTCACCGCTGTTTTAGTGTCTACAATATGTGCAGTGGCTTATGGATTGAGCAAGCAAGGTTTACCCAGGGACAGCCTTCAAATGACTAGTAGCAACATTTGCAGAATGTCTGCAGTGAGGCAGTGAATTAGGTGAGAGAAGCTTATAATGAGCTAGTATCAGTGTTATCGATCAAACCATTTTCAGGAGAGCATGTCAGTTGGTAACCGTGGTACCCAACAGTTTGCTTCCGCAGAAAATTTGAGTGTGCTGCTTGAATATGTGAGGGCAGTGTTTGCAGAACCCTTTACATTTCCCAAACAGCCATCACTAGGACCTATGCCTGTGGCAGGTGGAGGGTGTACAGAACATTTGGAACAACTTTGATATCCTGGTGCATTCATTTTCGGCTGCTTGGTGATTTAAAACTGCTTTCGGTCTTTATTACTTTTAAGTTTCTGGCTTGCAGTCCAAAGTTCCACTTCTTGGCTGCAGAACTGCCAGTAATGTCTCTGCTAGACATTTTGTGATTTTATTCTTTCGAAAGCAGACCTCGTTTTGGGGGCTTCGCTGCTGCCCAGATAGGTTGTTGCAGCGGCGGCATTCACCGATTCTTCTCTTGCTCCCCCCTCTCCAGTGTAGAAACAAATCTGCACCGCTCCACTTGGCATGGTTGGTGAGACGCGAGGTGTTTCCCATGGTGCAGGTGCGTTGACGCACGTCGTCGCCAGCCTAGGCCCACGCCCCACCGGTGCAGCAGCAGTAGTGCACGTGCTGCACGGCCAGCAAGCGGGAATGCGCAGGCAATGAAAGCATGCACATGCATAAAGGGGGCAGGCAGCATCACGCAAGAGCATGGCAGCTTTTTTTTCGCATCCGGTCGTTGCACCAGCTACTGCTTGCGCAGAGAGCCTGTCAGTTGAACCATTGGTTCTAGCAGTGCCCAGGGCAGCTAGTGCCTGTTCCCCTTGTGTGATGGAAGGCTAGCTTGAAGACCCTGTAAGTAAAATGTAGTGATTGTGTTTGAGTGTAGTCTGAAGCTGGAGTGCTGATAGATGGGAAAAAAGAAAGATAAGTGTATTAAGGTTTTGGTGGTGAAGTGAGCGATATATTTGAAGCCAAAGGTTGTTTCGTATAATATTGGATTCTAGCATATTTGTCAATCCACCTCGTGTGCAATCTTGCTTTCCTCAGCCCAGTCTTGAAACTTTCCGCACTCTTTCACTCAAGATTTGCTGGCCATACATGCACCAACCAGAAGTGCAGCAAAACGGACTCCGTACTCTAATCTGCCTCGAATTCAGGTTTACTTAGAGAACACTTAGAGGACTCTACTTAGAGTGGTTTTGGGATGAAGGCAGACAGGGTAGTCTCCTGTTCTCCCAGAAACTGCTCGTCGTTGTGGAGGCACGATGCAGTTCTTATTTATACCTGAACCGATTCTTGCGCCTGTTCAAGAAGCTTGGGGCTTTTAAGTGTAGCGCAAATGTGGTGCTGCATTTTTGTCGTACTACAGACTGCTGAGTCAGCACTAATGGCGAGCAGTGAATTATCTGTTGGCAGAGACGTGCAGGGCTCTGTTTTGCATTTATTTATTTTTTTGCCTTGCACAATTACGAGCAACCTTTTATCAGTCGTTATTTAGTGCAGTCCATATGGTGGGACCAGTGCTTTCTTCTGCATAAGGCCTCACAAGGTGCTTTGCATTCAGTGTGGGTTTCTGCATGGAGCTTGGTTAATGCTCTGGACATTTCCTGTTACACGCGCGTTTTTCTTTTTTTTTTTCATTTGAATTTCTAGCTGTCATGTATGTCCTCTCCTCCCCCTGCTCCCTCCTTTTTGTTTGTGGGTTGAAGTATGAAATTATATGAGGCAGCCCATACTAACATAATTAACTGCCACTCGCTACCAGTCAGTGCCAAGTCAGTTATGGAAGACTTACAAACAAGCCAGGGTATAAACATGTACCGTACATGAGGGAACAGCATGTTCCTGCTGCCCTCAAGTTTACAAGGAGTGAAGTGCTGCATATGAAATATCAGTGCAGTTCAAGTTCACTGATTCCATAAAGCACACCTGTGCTGACTGACCAATTCTGTAGGCAGGCACTTTTTTTTATGAACGTTATTTGCGTCAAATTTATTCGTCATGATGCCTATGGGTTCAGCAGCACTAGCTCAGAATCTAGGACTTGTACTCTGTCGTGTCTTTGCCAGGCAGCTCCAAAGTAGTTATTTTTTGCAAAGGTATCCCATTTCAATGTGCTCATTTTGCCCTACCTGGTGATGAGGCATGCCTCAATAAGTGGGTATGGACGGGAGGCAGGCTTGAGAAGAGTTCTAGCGTGCCGCTTGTCAGTGCCAGCGTGCGCTGAGTGGGACTGCCCCCCTCCCCTTTTCCTTCTCTCTGCTGTGCTGATGCAGGTGCGAACAAGCTGCGACAATTCAGCGTCAACGATGAGGACGACGAACTCCTCCAGTACGCCATCGAGCAGTCGTTCGTGGAGGCAAGCGGGGAGGAGGATCAGGTGCGAGAGCCTTGTATAATGACAAACAGTGGTAATGAAAAAAAAACACTGGCTGGATTGGAGGAATCGAGAATGTGGTCATTATTATGGCTGCAAGTAGTGACAGCCATAACGACCACGTCTTCCCTTCCCTACCACATACAAGTGGACTCAAATAGAACTTCTTACTCTCATGAACAAGAATGCCTGCTAGCATAAGACGAGGAAACTTGTTCAGAAAGGCTGTGGTAAGTTTGTATGAGGTGATGCTATTTCAGAGTTAGAGCGCAACGCAGGAGAAAGGCATGAGAAAGATATTACTCTGGCTAGCACTCGTGTGTCTCCTGTCTTTCTTATGTCCTTGTCTTGCGTTTCGCTATAATTTTGAAATTATGCGATAAGGGCCAAAGGATGCTTGATTCACGTACTAGTGCTACGAGCAAATGTTTTGCCCTGCTCAGATAGAGCTACTGCTTTGAGCTTGTATGGGACATGCTTGAGGGGAACGATCATGTAAGGCTGCTTGTCACATACACCAGTTCCAAAATACAAAGAGAAGAGATTACCTAGTTCTTCGGCCACCCTCACCACTTGTGCATGTAGATGATGGTAAAGTTTACCACACTGATGCCTTGTCTTGGCAGCTCTTGTACCCAGCCAGCTACTGGCTAGCACTTGCTATTATGTGACTTCTCGTGCAGGGAAAACAACCTCAGGGGGCACAAGAACAGTGTGTCATCACACGCATAGGTGCATTGCAAATGGAATTGAGGACCAGCTCTGTTTTCCCTATTCCTTACTCCAGCAATCTGCCTATCTGGTATACGTATGTGTACAACCACAGTTCACGATTCTGTGGCATGTAGTAGTAGAGACCGAAATTGTAATGTTTTCATTCGTTATTGTTGGTATTATTTGTATGTGGCACCACAGAATGTTACATGCATCTGCTTTTCAGTAACCAGCACATTCTGCCTGCCAATGATGCACTGATGACAAGTAAGCGTTACTGCAGCTAGTGCAAGATTAGTATCTAAGAGACTGCTTGGTCTGCTCTTGAGAAAAGGGGTCAGGTTCACACTCAGCCCCGTTCGTACAAGTCCCTGCTGTCTTGCTATCAGGAATACCATTGCTGATGTAATTTGACCCGCTTCCTTACACACGGCATTCGACTAGGGCTCTTCATGAAGCGCTCCATTGGAGGGTGGTGGGTTTCTGCTAGACGTTTGCTTATTTTTCATACTGTTTCCTTCTTGTCCAGGTCACTGTTTGGGAAGCCCTGACAGCCAACCAGCCGGCCGTTGCACCAGAGCTCGAAGAAGACCATGCTTTACAGAGGTGAGGAGTGTCGAAGGTCGGAGGGTGTTGAGCCTCCTGTGGTCTGAAAAAGTAGCGACATGCTTTTTTATTTTTGCCACTTTTTCCTCAACCTGGCACCGACCTCCTTACTCAACAGCTCAAACGCTGTCATCACACGCAATTCCTGTGTACTTGTTGACTGCAGTACACCCATGACTAGCATGTCGGGAAAATTTGCCTCGTGCATACATCACATGACCTCTGCCTTACTTGCAATGTCATAGATGTCATGTGGCCACTGAAAGCGAAACTACACGGGCGAAGAAATGCAGTTATTCCCTTCAGGCGCTGTGTCCACGTGTGGACACGACCTAAGCACTGTCAAACCTCACCTGTACACGGCACAATTTGTGGATGCAATAAAATCTACTGAAGTCTGAAAAGTGTTGTGTAGAAAGGTACCGAGTCAGGCGAGAAAAATGAATACAGGGAACACCTTTCTTTCTTTAATGTTTTACAATAGCTCTGATTTGGCTCCACCGAAAGTGAATTTTTGTTTGCTTATTTTGCAAGCATAAACGCTTTAAAATGCCTAAAATGTGTTGATTTCTTTACTTAACTTATTATGATAGGAATGAGAAATACAGTTGAGACTGAAAATAGGACTGAGTCACAGTGTAGATGTACAAGACCTTACAGTAAATGAAGAATGAATAGTCGGGGAAGGTTGCAGTTTTTTCTGTGCAATCCTGGCATGTCACTTGCAAAAATCTGAAGTTATGAAAATTTACCCATCTCTGGACCATAATTCTTACCTGGAGGGGTTATATCAATTAATTGCTAGCCACAGGCGAATTCCATGAGGTGCTCAATATTTGCTAATTTCTTGTGCATCATTCCAAAAAAAGAACACACAACAAAAATTTGATGCCCCTATCCTTTAAAGGAGTAACATGGGGAATAACCTGCCAACCCTCCCATGTGGGAAATGGGGAAACTGTATTGGCCCTCATTTTTTTTTTTTTTTGGCAAAAAAAAAAGTTCAAGAAATCCATTATGCAAATAGGACAGCCAATGGGCAAATATGAAAGTTGCTACTATCCCAGACAAAGGGGCTTTGGGGCCTTTGTTAGCTGTGATGTCAATGCTTCATCAGTTGCATTTTTTGTTGGTGCGTTTTCAACATAACCCCCGTGCTTTCACTTTTGCCAAGTGTTGTAGATCATATAGCCAGCAGCCATTGTTTATTGTTTTGCTACTGCCCTGCCAAGCAGCCATGCAGGTGTGCATTGGTTTACCGACAACTATTTTCACCATGCTTATTTATACGAAGCTTTTCTGTGCCCACTGATTTCTGAAGCGCTTATCACCCCCATCAGATAGCCACAGGGAAGTGCACTTTATCAGTTGTATTACTTCATGTTACTCTAATTTGCAAGCTGCTGCATGAGAACCTTTTGAGGACTCTTAAAGCATAAAGCATTCTTATCAAAGCAGTTGCATTAAAGCATGTGCATCAGAGATAGTTCAGCAAGCTCACTTCATTCTACCTACATGCATAGCCTTTATATTGGTGTTGCAAGAGTAAAATCCGTGTGCCTGAAAATGACGATGCCAGCATATTACCAAAAGTGTTATTAAAAGGTGACTCTTAAATCCACATAATAAATAACATCGGAGACAACGATTCTTTAGGATGTGTGAACGGTACCTGAAGCTGGTACCTCTCCTATTAGCCGTTGGCTTGAGTCCATACTAGTGGAGGGGAAAATATGACTCCCATGCTCTAATGAAATGAAGCGATCACTAAAAAAAATTGGCTGTGGCTAAACTCTGCCGAGCCAGGTTATACGGAGCAAAAGCTCGATTAAGCATGGTTAGACACTTTTTAGCTTAGGTGCAGCGGTACCGCATAGGCGACGGGCACTGCCCTTTATTCAGCAAGAGCGAATCACGTGGTTAGTCACGTGACACAATTGGCGAGAGCGAGCAATCGGAGCGGCGGTCGGCACAGCGGCAGAATAAGCGCTAACAGCTGCGGCAAGTCACGTGGTATGACGTCGTAGCCACACCTGCGGCAAGTCTCCAGTTAGAGGTCAAATCCAAGTGTCATTTGACTTTCAGCTTTGCATGTGAGAAGTGGAGCTTTAGCTTCAAAACATGGCACCTACGTGCCTAGATTGCTTAATGCATTGTGGAGAGTGTTGTCCCCGCTAGTATCAAGCATAAGCTACATATTCTGCCATTTATCTTGTCTGGGTGCCGGCTTCTCTGTACTTGTAATACTCTTTCCGATTATGCTGGTAAAGTTGTGCTAAATGCTTCGTCTTTAGAAAGACCTTATAATAGTCTTTAATTATTAAAGAATGATCAAGGTTGAGACTCTGTGAACACTGTTTAAAATTTTGAATACATTTTTGGCTTACCAGCTGTCATCAAGAATAATTTGTAGAGTAATGCTATTGCGCTGAAGTGGCAAGAAAAAGTGTACTCTCTAGAGAACTTCTTTTGCCTGTTTACTGAGGGTCACGCTTTATCCCATGGCTATACTACCTGTTATTGAATCCATGCACAGCCTGGATATCATGCTGTGTGCCATCTTGCCATCGGATTTGTCATCATCACCACCATCAGCCTGACTGCGTCCACTGCAGGACAATGGCCTCTCCTAATGCTCTCAAGTTACCCATGTCCCACACTTGCCACGGCCCCCACCCTGTCCTACTCCTAATTACGTCTGCCCACCTGAGTGTTGTAGATCAGGCTAGTTGACAGTCGGTTGACATCACGGAACTGCAAAAAATATTCGACGCGGACAGAAAGATGACACAACATGCCAGACATGGCAGCTCTTGTTCGTATCTGGAACCAGATTCCAAGCTTGGTGAATTGCTTCGTTTGTTTCACAGGGCCATCCAGGAGAGCCTAGCCAGCTACCAGAGGTCAGTGGGCAGCGTGAACGAAGCATTTCCAACGACGGGTGAGGCGCAGCCACAGCAGCAGGAACCACAGCAGCAGGAGCAGCAGCAGCAGCCACAGCCAGCGCCGCAAGATGTCAACGAGTGGATGCTGGGTGCTGGGGGCGGTGCTGACTTGGCCATGGCACTGCACCTTTCGCAGCAGGCCAAGGAAGAGGAGGACCGGCGCCTACGGGAGGAAGAGGAAATGCTCGAGCGCGTCCTCCAGCTCTCCATGACCGAGAAGTAGGCCTGCTCTCCCTCTTCTGCTGCTCCGTGGAAACTGACTCGTACCAGGACTCGGCCTTGCTTTGTTGGCAGCACATCTGCTCCTCATATTTCTCTCTCTTTCTCTCTCGTCTGTCTCTCCTCTTTTTATTTTCTTTATGTGTTTTGAAAGTATGTTGAGAGAAACTCCGTGTTGTTTATTCTGCACAAGCCCGAAGCCGCTGCATGCGGCTCGGGTTGGCTGCGTGCCCAAAGCGGTGGCTGTCCGCACACTCGCAAATTTGAAATGAGATTTTAATGTAAGTTCCAGGTTGAGGCAAAAACATTGTCTTTGTCATCGTGACAGGCACAGGGTCTGTTGGGCAGAAACAAGTGGCTTCAAAATCAAAAGGTGGTGACAAGGGTAAAAGCGAGCCGCCAAGCTACACCCGTTGCATCAAAATGAATGTGCCTTTGAAGACGTAGCAGTTTACAGCCTCACGAAGCGTACAACGCTGAGACAAACTGTAGCAATGCAACATTACTGTGGCGTAGTTCAAAAGTGTACTTCTGTGTCAAAACCTGCGTAGCAAGCCAAAAAAGACGGTTGCTAGTGCCTGAAGGAAGAATCAAGGGACATAGTGCATTATTGAAAGCAATATGCCAAGGATGCAAAGAAATTAAATTTTCTTCGCCAAAGTGACATCCCATAAACTTTTGATGAAAGGTGTACAGTCAGGGACAAAAGTCTCTGGACCACGTGTTCCTCGATTGAAGCTCATAGCTGTGCCATTAGCCTGTGGTGGAGACCACACCTGTGGAGATGAAGGAACAAAATATTGACTTTCTCCTCCACAGGTGTGGTCTCCAGCCGCAGGCTAATGGCAGAGCTATGGGCTTCATTTGAGGAACACGTGGTCCAGAGACTTTTGTCCCAGACTGTACATCATCACTATCCTTGGCTGGGAGAGGGGACGTGTTACAGACCAAAAAGGAAGTAAGCAGAGCACGCTGTGGCATTCTAATTCCAATAACACTACACTTTGCATAAATCGAGAGGTGCGGTGTATAACCATGAATGGCAGTGTTGCTGGTGCAGTCGTGCATGAAATTACTATTACTTCTGTTTTTGTGCAAGGACAGGCATGAGTAGTACTGTTGGAACAGTGGAGCACACTCTGTTTACTTCTGCTGGCACACTTACATTGACATTGTTTTGATAACAGTATGAAAACCAGGCAGTTCTGTTTCACGTAGCTACATCAGTAGCAGCTGCAACTTGCAAAATCCTAAACAATGCTAGGTTCAGCACAGTGCTTTTCTACGTGTCATTTCCAAGTGTGGAATAGAAGGCAACCTTCTGCCTGTTAAACTGTAGTGGGAGTGTTTTTATTTTTGACATGAAACGCACACACCTGCATTCATGTCCAGCTGCAAACATACTGAAGTTTAAGTAACTGGAAAGAGATGCATTGAAGTAGTACACAATGAGTACTGGGGTATCGCATAAACAACAGTGTATGTCCCTACTTTGGGTGGAAATTACAGATTATGGTTAATAGCTGTGTTCCATTTTCTCTTTGTCACTTCTGCTCTGTTGATAACAGTGCCCCTATTGTTTGTGGTATTTCTCTTGGACGACGCGCTCCATGCTGCATTGTTCGCTTACTCATCCTAGCATAGCAAGCAGACTCGTCCCAGTGAAAGAATCCGATCACGTTTCCTATATTATCAAGGCTTTCTCCTTCGTGCTTGGAGCTTATTATGGCAATGACTTCGTGCATTTTTGTTTTATGCGGAATGTTTGTGTAGCATCAAAGCTGCTTGCAGTTCACTCTTTTTATTATTATTTTAACCGTATGAAGGTCTAATTTTTTTCTTAGGTAACTTGCCCCTGTGGTCAGTTTTTAATTTTTTATTATTCATACTTAGTGTGAATAACATAACTAAATTGGTGCAGTAGTATAAAAAGTTTGAACGGATGGTGTTTCACTCTTGGGATTCCTTCTATAGGGGATCTTGCAGTGCGCTTGCCATTGAACACCTGGAAGTAAACTGAGTATACAAAGAAGAGGTCGATAATATTGTTTGAGAGCTGGTAATAAACCAAGCAAAGGCGCCAGTCAAGATAAAAATCTGCTCTCATGTGGCTCCACAAGAGCAGACAATGCACGCAAAAAAAACAAACTATGCGAGCACTGAATCATAAACCACGCAAAGTGGTGAATGAGGCAAACATTGGTTCTTTTTTCTTCGATAAGCTATAAGCGCAAGCAAAATGGCTTTTGTAAGTCTCAAGAGCTGGTGATAGTTCCCTTTAAGTGTCTACTTTCAGTATGGTGCAAAATTTAGAACACACGATTGCCGCCATATATGCACTAGAATCTCGGTACAAACCTGTAGAAATTCCTGGTCGATGATACAAGCACCTGAGCCGCAACAGCATCCTTGAGCACTGCGTGCTGCCCACACACACTGGCGCCGTTATCAGTTGTTACACCACGAGCAATGAGCAACTGCGCTCAGCCCACACATCACTAATGTCAGAAGTGAGCGGTGGTGCCAATCATAAATAAATCCTGTCAGCCACATACAGATCTGCGTCAGTTTATTTCCTCTGCTTCTGCATGCAGGCTTGGTTTGTCTTGGATGGTATAAATATTTTCTGTGCAATTCGCATCGTCGAGATTCTACTGTTTCTGGTGGTGACCATGTGGGACACGTCCATGCCACTATACATGTACAGCAGCAACCATCTAAGGGTTAATTACGCATCAATGTTTTCACTGTTCTCTCCGCCACCAAAATGCTGCTTACAAAGCAACCTTGAATCTGTATCACAGCCGACGATTGTCTTCAGGCAGTGAAAGCAGTACAAAGTAGCTCCTCTTAACTCCATACAGATGGCTGCCACATCGCAAGAGGCAATTGTACGAGCGCGATATCTGAGTTTTGCTTTAATCAGAAGAGGGTAGACAGTGCCAGCTTGGAGCAGCAGTTCTTGCCATGAAAAGTTTTGTTCACCACTTCTCAGCACAAAAGAGTTTTTACAGTGGCAAGGCTGGCTGCGATTTTTCGCCTGATGGAGGTGGTGAAAACGTGCTCATGGGGCATAGGGTCAAGCCGTGGCATCTGAGGAGCTTTAGCCATCCGTGTGATTGTTGTGGTGTGCTTATGTTGTTGTGCAATGCTAGAGACTACCATTTCACTTCTGTACAAGGCACGCAGATTGCAAGTGCTCGATTAAAGCTGTAGTGCTGCCAAGCAACGCTGCTTTGGGGAAGCTTAACCGCTGCAATAACACTACGGCAGCTTGCGGCACTTGGCATTTCTTTTTTTCTGCTCTAATGCACGGTCTTCTTGAAATACCCATAATGATGCAGCTGTTTCGCTCGGAATCCTTTGTCCAACGAAGCACTGGTGGTTTTAAGCGCTGCTGATAACCAGGAGGATACTCTGAAACATTGCTTCAACTTGTGGCTCTTGTCATGTGATTACTGGTATGCCTGTGTTCCGATCATCTTCATGCCACTTCTTCCCAAGCCATAAACCCTGACCAGAGTGTTTGCTTTTGTCCCCAGCTTGTCAGTGATGGATAATTTGTAAAAAAAAAAGACAAAAACTTGAAAAATCCAAGCATCACTAGCAGCAGGGCTGGAAGTGAATGTTCCTGTGATTGCTCCAGCCTGAGTCTACGCTGTCACGGTAATGCAGTTGTGATGGCACTGTGTTCTGTGTCTGTGCACCTTGCCAAAGAGGCAACCATAAGCAGCCACAGTACATAATACACAAGTTGCAGCTTCCTTCAGTTGTGCGGTAGTGGTTGTTTTGTCATGTGGCAGCTTTTACGATTGTGTTTTGTTCTAAAATGTTTTAAACATTTTTTTTTTCGTCCTTGTTTTCATGTGCTTCACAACCTAATTCAATTTCTTAGTTCACTTCAGCTGCTGAACTTTACCAGAAAATAGAACTAGAGCGGTTCATGACAGAAGTGTTACAGGAAATGTCCTCTGCGCTGTGGTACCAGTTCTCTGAAAAACATGCATCGTTGACATGATGCAGATCAGAACTACAGAAAATTTCTGGCATACACCTTAGAAGGCTAGTTCAGTGGTTAATGAAGTAAATTGGGCGATTTGAGTGACTTGGAAATGAAGTATCTTTGAAAACAAAATTTCACAGGCTTCACCTTCCTTTGTTGGCCCTGCTCGTTTGAGATCTTTTTTGCACGCAGCTTTGATGACTGCGTAAGTGATTACACCGGCTGTCTGAGAGCCAGCTGCTTGACAAACAGTGTACAAGAAGGGAAAAAATCCTGAAATGTCGTCCTTTCTTGCGCATTTCAGTCAAGTCTAGCTGGTGTGACCATTGGTACAATGGCATGTTTTGTTTGCTCTCTGCCAAACTGATTCTTGGAGAAGAGATTTTGGGAAGCTGCAACAGGGCGAATGGTTGTGGGCAAGGCACGAGTGCGATGCCGCAGAGGCATGTGCGTGATTGCTTCTTTGTGGCCAAGCTAGCACAGATGCAAAGGTGGTTCTTGTTGACTGCACACTTGTAAGCAGAGCATGCCACCACACTGCCATGGAGTCTGCTTTGTTGAGCTGAGCTTGGCATAGGAAACACGTGGGGTGTTGTACAGTGAAGAAGCATCTATTCTGGAAATCGGAAGAAGTATGCTGCAGTTGGAACTCCTATGGAGCTGTTGCAAGAAACTATATATATATATATATATATACATATATACATATTACACACAACCAGAGGTCTACCCTTTTTTCCTATAAAACTTGAGAAATATAGAAGCGGTAAGGCACTGTGCTGCTCTTGGTATTTTTTTCCAAATTCCTGGTGATTTGAATTGGAACTAGGGAAAAGTGGCTCGCCTGTAAAATAGTTCCAAGTGCATGTGTCAGGTTTTCGGCGAGTGGATGCGATTCCTGCCTGCTCTGGAGCTGCTTGGGAGTAGAGGTGCAAAGCCGAGTGTAGTAGGAAATCTTGCTGGAGCATTGGGTTAAGCACACTGTTTGTGCTGAATAGAAGGCAAAATATTTTCTTTCTTTGTAAGATATAAATCTCTAGTCTGCTTATCATGATCTGCATCTTTTGCTAACTGGTACGCAACCTGTTTCAGTATTTTGTGAAAACACAGTGTGTGTTAAATGCATAAGGCCTGACTTGTGCGAAAATTGGCTACAGTGTGATCTAAACAGACAGCTTTCAAGCTGAATTGTCTGACACAATTTTTCTTGTAGACAGAAGGATAGCATTAGGTGTTTAATTGACACGTTCATACTGAAACAACTTGGGCCCTCTGTACCAATAGAAAGTTTCCTGTGGCAGAGCATCTGCTGGCTTTCATGTGTTTACATGGTGCTTTACCATATTTTTTGTTACTCTCCAACTCTTTGGTTGAGTGCTTGCTTTTTTAATTAAAGAATGTGGCTCAGTGCATGGTGTTGTACGCAGCTCGGGCCAAGTGTTGAAAAATGTTGGAGGGGTAGGTGGACTGGACATTGTGGAATTGAAACCGAGACAGTATTGTCAGCAGTCGCCTGAAGCTAACAGGAATAAATTTACACTGTGTGCTGTTTTAGTTCATTTTTTTACCTTTGTGAATTTTTAAACCACTACGAATAAGCGAAAATTCTTAATTAGAATATTAAGAGCATCAAACCAAACCACAAATGTTGCAGTTGCTGTGCATGTGTTTGTGTCTAAACTACTTTTTGTCCACACTGTGAGGGAAGTGCACAAAACGTCAGAGGATTGCTTCTTCATTTATACTCCCATAACGTGAGCCAGTTTATTTTTTATTTTTTCGAAACTCTTGGATCATACTACATAGACATCCTGCATAATGCTACTGACTGCCCATTAGCAAAACAAAGGGGTAAATCAAGTTAGATGTGATATTTAATTTTAATATGAGCTCTTGTTCAGCTTGTATGCAGCATTCTAAAGATTACTTGCAGATTTTTTTTTTTTTGGTTTGTACAATACAAGGCACTCCAACAAAATAGAGTGTAGCATATGGCATTTGATGCGCTGTAATGCTCTCTGAGTCACTGGGTGTCATGTCCATATGTCTTGTTCATTCACGATACCTGGAAAGTCTGCTTGTGAAAGCCTGTATAAAATGCCAATGACGGGATTAATGCAGTTTAATGATGAATGTCGCTCTCACATCTCTGATTTAATTAGCTTGCTCTCTTATTCATTACTTTTTGTAGTATGCCTAAAATGCTGGCTGGCAAAGTATCCACCTCTAGCTGTTAATTTGAGCATTTGGTGGATATGGTCCTAGTAAAAATCTACTCACAATCAGCAAGACACCACTCGTGCTGGTGTCCTTGGACATATTAAGCATCCTCAAACTCGCCTGACAAGCCTTATTAAACATCTTGCCAGTGTTCACAGGCGTCGGCCACTAGAGAAGTTGTTCTGAGCTGAAACATTTACCAAACGCACATTCTTCACGAGTGCAATGGAGCTCCATTTCATTTCTGCAAAGGAGCCTGGCTTGTGGTCTACTCTACAGGGTGTAAGCAGCTGAATACACTGGCATCGCATTTTTGTTTTTTGCGCGAAGCTCACACTCACATTTTAGCTTGTGTGTGCACATTGAAGTGAAACCATTCCTGCCCCTGCACCAACACACTTTTGTAGTTGCTTCCCTTTTAACTATATCCGTGAGTGCAAGTGCTGAGGTTATTTGCAATTATTTAAGAAATTGCCCCCAAGCTTTTAGTGTCGATTGTGGTTGTGCTGGTGGATGACAGATGTGTCAAAGTAATTGGTAGCGAGACTTGCATTGAACTTTTTTTCTTTTTGCTTTCATAATACAATGCAATAGTTTGGTGCGTGAAACAATCTGTGGCGCTACCGTGCAGCTTTCTTCTTTTTTTTTCCCCCTTATATTCATTCTTCTTTTGGGCCCAATCCATTATGGCTCATAAGTCCTGGATAGTTTTTCAGTAATGGAAGTTTTTTTGAAGAAGGCTCCTGTGTGACGTGTGTCGGACGTTATGTATAATCGGTGTACATTCATCTTTCAGAATTACTTTAGTTTGTATAGAATGACATCCTGCTCTATAATTTTTTAATTGTTCTGTTAGCAGGGTATTTATGTATCTTATTTATTTACCTGTTGTATTGAATTGTAACAGTGCTGCTTGAAAGTCTGCTACTCCGTTTACCTCAAAAGAGTGGATACATTCCTTACTGTAGTTGACGCATTTTTTTGGTTGTGTGTTATGAGAGGGTATCAAAAAGGAGTGGCCAGGTAAGGTGGTTTGCCAATGGACACCTCGTTTCTGGGATGTGTTGCAAGACACATGCAGAGTTCACCCAGGCTTTGTAAGCTTCATTGTTAGAGTTTTGTTGTGCCTGTAGTAAATTGCAAAGCCATTGGTGTACCAAGTGCAAAAAGAAATGGAAATAAAGTGGTGAATTGACCTGCTTGTCCAGCTGCTTATCCATGAACAATATGTCACGAGATTTAGCCATATCTTTTTTTTTTTTCATATTCAGCTCAGATTCGGAGAAATGCATCTTCCTCTGTTATTCTGCCATTCATCCTATACACAGCTCGCATGGCGACACAGAAAGGTGCAGGGGGAATTAATGCACTCCAGCAATGACTCTTCAGAATTTCTTACCTAATGTTAAACATAAGAAGGCACTGGTTATCAGAAACTATTTTTGGTATCAAAGCCACTCTCTTCTGTGTTGCTGCCCTAGCTGACACGTACCGCGTCAGTTTCATGGATTGCTGTATGTTCTAGATAGGCTGTGAACTTTGCTTTGTGTGTTTCCGAGAAAAATTGTTTTCAGGTTAGTTGTATGATGAGAGCTCTAAAAGCAGTGATTATCGGCAAAAAAATACTTATTGTTTACGGCAGGGGTGATCGAAGCAAAGAACACCATTTTTTTTTACAACACTGATACACGCGGTATGCACAGTTGAATGTAGTAGTGGAATTAATTGTTGATATTTGTGACAACTGTGTTGCCATGCTTGTGTTCAAGCACCCAACTTCGAAAATACTCGTTCAGTAGTAATACTCGGGACATTATGGGTTAGTTGCACGCATATAGTTACCAAGACAAGAGCGATGATGGCAGCACCAAACCTAGTTTGGACCTCTGGCTGAAGCTTCAGGCTGCATGTGTCCCGCACTGAACGGCTGTAGCGCTGTTCGTAGTGTGCGAAACCCTATGGCAGCTCAGTTTTCCAAGCAGGTCAGCTGCAAATGGCAAGTCATAGGGGATGTCATTAAGCAACTTGTCTAAGCACCTTGTGGAGTGCTGTAAAAAATGCCGCGAGCTACATTCTTAGGTCCTCGTCTACGGTGTTCATTAGGCTGCTGATGCCTCATTCCATATCATAAGCAGGGCAACAAGTTTCTCACCAAGGAAATGTTGCATCCCGTATAAGGGGTATTTCTCTGACTGAAGTGTTTTCATAACTTTTGAATAACAAGGTACAGTTATATTCTATTCTTAAGTTTAGACATGCTTTGAGCTTTTTGCTCCTCTCTCTGATGGCGTCTGTGCTCTTTAGAAAAGACAGTACTGGGTGCTTATGCTTCACAGCATTGTTTAGAGCCTTATAGAAAACCATGACTGAGGGCTCACTGTGGTGAGGCTCTTTTGTTCAAGACCTAATAAATGATTAACTTGCGCCGTAGTTCCTGGCAGCGCTTCTTGAGAACCATGATCCTGTACTCTTTGCAAAGACAGCTAATCCTTTTGCCCATGTGCTTGGCTGAATCTGAGCTTCCTTCGCTGTAGCTAAAAAGAATTTACCAATAAAATTTGCCTATTGACGACAAAAAATTCCTGACTTGCCTGGTTCAGCTAAATGCAACATGTGCGCTAGCATGTCTGCCCGTGTTTAGCTTTGTTTATCTTTTTATAAGCTTGAAAATTCGAATTTCGCCCAAGTGTTCTTTCAGTCATTCCTCCGCTTTCCAATTGCAATACACTGCTTGAGCTGCTCGTGTCAATTTGATTCGCCGTTCCCTCGGTTCGGCAGTCTCTGAAGCCACTTGTATACACCTTTTGGCTGTTGTTGTGGTTGTCCTCGAAATATAATGGCACATGCCCACAAGGGGGATTGGCCACAACCAGCTGGTGAGCGAGTGAATGAGAAAAACATTTAATGCACACAGAATAAATCAAAATTTGTTGGATGACTGCACATTTCTCTGCTGACTTCATTGTTCGTCTCTTCTTTCTTGCTCTTCTTCACATTTCTTGCTTTTCGTCTGTTTCCCCATGCTGTTTAGCAAGGTTATACTGTCTTCGCCACTCTGCTATAGCTTGCCGCCTCACTATGTTCACTGGATTGGTTTACTCACATTGCTGCTCTCTTCTTTTGTGATGCTGTGGAGCTCGCTGTGCATGTTGTTCGGCTTTGGAATCTGTCGAAGAACTGGCTTCTTCCATGATTTACCTTTTGCTGCACTGCATGTTGTTGTTGACCTCAGTAGACACTGCACATACCTACGCGAGGGGATTGTCAAGGTTTGGTGGTGAATAGCGAATGCGAGGAAAAGAGAGGAATGAGGTGAAGTTTTGAAATTAGAAAAAAGTAATTTAAGAAAAAATAATTTTTAGCCATGCAGAAGAATTTTGAATACAGTTAACAAGGTAACCTTGCAGTTGCAATAAGGGAGGGGCCCAAGGTTATTTCTTCTAGCTGGTGGGGAAGGGGGGGGGGGGGGGGGGGGGTGTTCTGCCAATTGGCTGAGTACTACCAAGGGGGTTGAACTTGACGTTGTAGCGATAGCTGCATTACGGTAGCATTTTGAGCCTTCAGCGTGGCGGCGGTCACGTGGTGCGGAGCAGCTGCCGGCCGCGCGGCGCGCCGGCGAAACCGAGTGGGGGGAGAGAGGCGAGAGAGTGAATCACGTCCAGGGAAGATGAAGAAGGAACGCCCAGCGAAACGGAGCAGCGAAAGACTTGACTTTGCAATTCGAGTGAGCGAGTTCCACTCGGCCAGCTGTCACTCCAGGTTTAATCAAAGCTAAACCCCGCCATTTTTTTTATGGGGGGGGGGGGGCGATTTTGTAGACAATGCCTTGATAAATTCCATGCGCCGACTGCAAGCTACACCGGCGAAACCAAAAATTTCAAAGAAAGAATTCGGCAACATAAAAACGACGTCCGCAGATTCGCAAGAGAGCGCAATCCAGTAGCCGAACATTCCGAGGACTCCGACCAGAATCAACTTCGAAGAAACCCGCATCCTCGGAACCGAAGCAAATTACCACAAGATGCTCCTTCTGGAATACTGGCATATCCAAACCACCCCGAAGAACAACATCAACCGCACAAAAGGAAACCTGCCCCCAGTATATGCCCAGGGACTTCGCTCTTCAACTCAACGAAAAAAAATGGCGCCATTCACCACCTCCCTGCAGTGTGACAGCGTGACTAACAGCCTAAACCCCCCCTCCCCCGCGCCTTTCGCATCACAGCTGTCGTTCCTTTGACCCCCCTTTTTTGGTTGGAGATGTGCAGTTTATTATAAGTCTTCAAACCCAACCAGACAGGCAAATCTGTCAAAATGTTTGGTTTTCAAAAAAAAAAAAGCATGAGTGCTAAACCTAATGAAGTCCCACTGGTAGTTTTTAGAGGGTTCTAAATATTTAGCATACTGATCTTGACTTTATAGGCTTCATATTATAAGCAGCCATTTCCAAAAAATAAGATGTCTAAATATGTTCTTAACGAGTTCTTGCGAAGAAGTTTTCTAGATCTTTTTTTGGCGGAGCATTAGCAGGCATATAACACCTCTTTCTGCCTCATTGTCGGCAGAACATCTGAAAATGGGTTTCTTCTAGACATTACCGTATACTTTTGTAGACGTTTGTTACACGTTTTGTAGCCCTTCTTGTGTTTCGTGGATACTCGGGGCCCCCCTTTGATACGTGCCTGAATGCAGGCGTGAACGCACCGAACGAAAGCACTAGGAGTGACACATTGAGCCCTTACCACGAGCTGGAGTAGCATATGCCAGGCCGGCAACCATGCAGACCTTCTCCTCCTCCTTACCACGAGAGATGAGCCTCCAGATAAGTCTTTGGCCGAATCCACTGCCAAGAGTCAATACGTACCTCTTGGCCGTTGTCTAGGTGGGGAGCCTGAAAAACTTCCCTTACTGTTGGACAATAAAAGTTTCGCAATCCAAAATCTCTGAAATGCGAACCGCCGGCAAGAGAGGAGAAGACGTTCTATTGTTTAACTTCCCAACATGTGTCACAAAGGTTTGTTGTAGTGAGCTGGCATTTGCGTAAATACAGATTTAGATGGGGGATTCGATGGCAAAAGCATCACATGACACCTCACACATCCTTGATATTCATGACCGGACATTCCAAGGGTACTTTCTTACTCCTTTCCTTTGCAAAGCACAGAAATGCTGAGGAAGCACTCTGAACAGTATTGCCAATATTTTAAATCCATGTCAACGAGAATGTCACTGCAAGGCTTCGTTTCCTCCTTCAAATAGCGCAGTGGGCATGGTCGCGAGAACCTAAGCTCAAGCCTACTCAATTCTAGGACACTTTTTAGTGCAATATCACAAGATAGGTCACTAGCGAATAAGTTCACGACGTCATTTTGAAGCCTCCGAGGAACTCTGGTAAGCTCGGAGGAGCGTTACGCCAGCTGCAGCCAAGTGTAGGGCGTGAAGATGAAGTTGGAGAAACGTGGTTGCGTGCGCATGCAAATTCCAGAAAGGAGAGGCGAAGGCTGAATATATTCCGTCCCTTACTTTATTCTGTTGGAGATTTCCCGTTTCCAGCGGTTCACGGAAACATGCATGCTGCAGCCAGCTTCCAATTCTGTGATCTGTTTCTCAATACCGCGGATTTTCAGCACTTATAGTTGCCTGAGGTCGGACTGCAGCACTGGAAATGGAATTCGCATAGAGGCGCGCAGACTGGACGCATTACGGTGGAAACGATGCGGGAGCAGGGAGAGATCGCTTAGCGCTCGCTGGCTGCACGGCGGGAAGGTCGAACAGCGACAGAGGGTTCGTTGGGTACCACCGCGCAGTGGTGGCACGAAGAGAACGTGTAGTATCCAGTATACGTGCTCCAAGGAAGCTGCGCGAGGGACACAGGAACCGCCGATGTAGGCAGCGACGCGGATATGGGAATGCAGGCACGCGAACGTACGCAAGAAGACCGCCCCGAGACGTGTACCGGATGACGATGGGAGGTTCACGGAGTACCGCCGCACAGCAGGGGCTTGAAGAGCAGGGCGAGCGCACGAAAACGCAATGGCGAAATGACTGCATTCTACATTTTTAAAAAGGCGCGGTGTCGGTGAGCGAGGTGCTGTCATCGGCTTGGCAATGCCCCTTTGCCTTGTAGATAGCCGATCGCGGTGTCAGCGCGTTGTGGACATGCAGCGCGCGGACCCATGAAAACGGGTTCTGCGCGGCGAGCATTCGACTCCGGGCGCATAGAAAGTGCCATTCGTCATGCGGCAGCAATGCAATCTAGCAGGTTTAGCACTTGTTAAACCTTGTGATACGAGCGAAAGTTTTGTTAAGCGTGGTTACGCATATGGTCTGGCTCCGGAGCCGGTACGACGCGAAGATCTGTGTATACAGCTTTCGCTCTAAATGTCTCGTGCCTAGCTGCTCACGACAGTCAACGGTCCCAGCTGGCGCCGCAGAGGATCGACGCAGTTATGCGCAATGCATATGAATGCACAATGTATGTGACAGAAAGTCGAATCATTTTTTTATTCTTTTGAGGGGGGCGGGGGGGTGATGTATATCAGTTGTGTTCCATCGTGTTCTACGGACGCGGTCGTACGCGCACAGCGACTCCGAGAGAACGTTTACACTGCACTTTCGAATTTACCGCCCTTTTAAATTCGTCTGAACAGGCCCTGGTAAACACAAACATAACTCATTCCCCCGGACACGCCAGTAAATTTTAATGCTAGATGAAATCATTACTGTAACGGGAATTATAACTGCCATCATTTTTTTACTGCCACCAAAACGACCTCGTTGTCACTATCATCATCGAGAACTTAACTCGCTATCATCATTGCTAGCACATTGAAAGCTGGCGGCTGGCAAACACGCGCTAGCAGACAGTCGCACGTGTGTGTATGTGCCCGTTTGTGGCGGTAACAAAATGACTGGCACCGATCATGCCGCTGCCGAAACCAGTGCTGACAAACAGCGCAAGAGTCGTTTCTTGGATGCCTTCTACAAACTGGCAGATACGAATAAACAGCATCGCGTGAGCGGAGCCGAAACCGTCATCAAAGAGTTGACGAAGTCTACAGAGGAGGTATGATTTCATTTGTTTGGCAGCTTGATGGTTTGTATCTCGCATCAGTAAAACGGCACTATGAAATCTCTTTTCAAACATTTTATTTTGAGCAATTCAAAAGCTGGCGAATACCTTACAATTATGAGTTCAAGCATTCCAAGTTTTAAAATGGCGTGGATTTGTCGCGCGGCCTTTAACATGATACATGAAACACTGACAGTTCGGAAAGCTGCAGCATTGGTGTGTTACTGTGCTTGTGTGTTTCATTTTTGCACCTTTCCAGTCTGACTCCAACAACAAGCTGCACTACACGGTTGAGCGGCTGATCAAAGGCCTTCCGTCAACTCGAAAATGTGCCCGTATTGGATTTGCCGCTACGCTCGCAGAGGTAAAGAGAAGTTTCTTAGTTTTATTTTGCTATACGATATCGTTAGCTTGCTTTTGTTCTGTTTACACTTGTACATACATCTTCGCCACAGTGTGTGTCATTCTCAGCTGTGTTTGAGCTTGATCTAACAGTCGGTGCATTTCCAGACTGCCACTTATTCTCTCAACCTTTTCGTTAATTGTCTCCAGGTTCTGCGAATGTTTCCTGAAGTCAGTGCAGAGGAAGTTCAAAGTTTTATTCACAAGCATCTTCCTGAGGACACAAAGGAGGTATATTTAAGGCTGTCATGCATTTGTTGATTGGCTCAAACTTGGATACTTGATGTACTTTACATCTTTTGGGACAAAGTTAGTTATTCAATGAGGTGTGTAATTAGTTGATGACTTCACAGCGGTAGGCAGACAATTTGTTATGATCTTATTTTTTCAGTTCTCTGTTGTGCACTTTTGCATTTTATTAGCTGTGCAGGAGTTAAGCTAATTACTTCAGATTCATATTAGGCCTGCACCTTTCATGAAAAGGTAGGAAACTTTTTTTTAAAGAATAAACAGTGTATTTCCTGAGAGTGGTGTTACATGATGTAGTAGAGGTCCTATAGTTTCTTTAGTTCTTTTTACTTGAACTTATATGTTACACACAAGTGCAGTCTAGAGATGACTGCCTTGCATCCATTTAATCTAGTGGCACATTTCATGATAGGGTTTGCATAACCGTTTTTGTAAATAATTATGTGTTGTTGATTTTATCAGGATATCGCAGAATGTAGCATCTGTGGCACCATTTTTTTTCTTCTTAAAAGTGATTGTGTTTGTTATTTAGTCATGACTGGCAGAAAAGTGTCTCATGCAGTATGCAGGGAACTAGATTTAAAAGATAACTTCTCGGTGATGCTCTGATGCTCATAGAAGCCTGTCGCTTTCGAAAGTGCTGTGTTATGGGTGTACTATTAAATCTTGCTAAATGACCATGCTGTTGATTTTTGTTGTTAGTGGTGTAACCCACTTCCTAAATGGCATCCTGAACATCAGAAAATTAGTGTCCTCTTGGTGCAGATGCTGCCTAAAATGGTCGTGAAGTTGTCTTCTACTTACAGCTGCACAGCTCCTTTTTGCAGCTGTTGAATTTTCATCTGTGAAATGATGATTATGGCACTTCTAGGACAAAAACCATGTTGTACTGGGACGTTGCCTCGCCTTTGCTGCACTTGTTCGGTCCGGAAAGGTGGCTGATGCGGCAGGCAGTGTTGCGCGGGAAGTGTTGGAACTTGGCACACGTTATGCTCACCTCCAGCTCATGGCATGTGACATTTTTAAGGAGCTCCTGAACCAGGTGTGATTTTTTTCAGCCATTCCTTGTGTTTGTGATTGCATGCTTTAGAGTACATGACCGCCTTTTTTTTTTTTTTTACAAAAGATCATCAGGCTCACCCAAATAACTTCAGCTTACTAAGACTTGGCAAAATCTATCATGTTGCTCATGAGCAATTTATCACCTGTCAGTCGTTTCTAAAACATATGAGCAGAAGTTTCTTTGAGTCATAAGTTGGTAACTACAAAACTCCCCCGTGCTTTAAAACTCCCAGACTTTTACCCTCCTCTGGGATGTACAGATGTGGCTGCAGGTTTTTGACTGAACATGGTCTTCATGTTCAATTGCATTGCGCTGTTCTCTCACAAATAAACAAACAAACAAAAGTTGGGTGATACCAATTGTTTTCTTGCGTTTGTAGGTGAACGAAAAGAAATTCAGGAAGAAAGTGTGGCCAGAGTTGCAGGAAATGTTGTCCTGTGGCTGGGAGGACTGCACACCTCTGAAACTCTACGTCCTCGTCCAAGCCGCATCCAGATTCCCAGTGAGCCTTTTCCACTCGTTCTTGTCACATTTCACTAGCACAGCGTGTCAGCTGTTGAAAGATTTTGGCCGACTTGCTGCTGGCGGGTCACACAATGGCAGCTTGTTCTGTGGATCCTGCCTTCCAAACAAAATGCCTCATTAGTAAAAATAGGTTGTTTGAAATTTGTAAATGGAGTTCACATGTGCTCTTGCCTTTCGGCTGTAAGCCTGCACATTACAAGGGTGTGGACAAAACAAAGGGACGAGCCTAAAGTATCCATGGTCTGTTTCTAAGCAGCATTAAGATTCCACTACAGCTTTTTCTGGGTGAGCTGAATTGTAAGTACGTTAAAAGTGTAACAACACGGCACATGTACGAGACACAGAAAACGCTCCTCTTGTACTGCGTCGTTTAATTTGCGTCTCCCTTGCTTCGTGCGTCTTATTCTCTTCCAGTCTTCCAAACTTTTGGTGCAAGTTTTAGTGCTTGTCATTACTCTCAAAATATACGTTCAGTTCATGAAAGATTGCATTATGCCTCGACAACTTTATTCTTTGACTCATTTCGTTAAAGTTAACTTTTTGAATCCGATGACTTATTGGCTTTTGGTGCCCATTGGAAACCATTCATTTCTTGAATGCCTTTCACAAATATGCTGGACGGTGTGTCCTTCTTTTTTTTTTCACTGGATTTTCATGGTCATATTAGTAGTGAGTTTCTTACTGACAGTTCTGTAACTGTCTCAAAGCATGCCACTGAAAAAACGAGCGGCTTGATTAGCAGTGTATTTATTTTTTTTAGCTCATGCTTGGCAGTGTCAGTGAGAATAGCAATTATGGCAATCCTGAGCTTAGCTAAAAAGATGGATATAAGAAAACTAGGAACAGTGAGTGCAGTATGACCCTGTAGGTAAGGGACATGTGGTACGAAATCAGCCTGTGAAATTTATTTAATTGAAGGGGAGGCATCAAGATGGCATGCATATTTTTTTACTGACCAGTTTGGGGCAAATATAAAAGCAGGAAGAAATGCTGATTGGTTGCAGTTATTGTTGCAGTTAATGTTATACTAGATGTTGCTAGTGTCACTCAGGGTTTGCTTCTGGCTGTGTGGTGGAGAATAAAAATTGTGCCATTTCAATGCTTGCATGTCAGCTACGCATATTGCTGTAGCACAGAAGAGAGGGTGGATGTTTCTGCTAAATGTGCAGGAATATGGTAAGAACAGACGTGAGGATGTCTTTTATATCATCATATGCAATTCATATATTTTTAGCTAAGCTATTTGCAGCAGGCATGCCGGTATATCCGTTTGACTTGCCTTTCGATACATGCACTCTGCTGCACTCGCATCTGACTTCCCAGTGGTGTGACTACTAACTCTGTGCTCATATCCGCATGCTCTCAGAGCATGGTGAATGGAGCTTTTCTACAAGAACACTGGGCCTGTGAGAGCATTCTGGACAAGGAAAACTTTGCCCACATTGTGCAGATTCTTCAGGTAAGCTGTAGAAGTGATTCAAAATTGTTGTCGTGCAGTAATGCCTTTTTAATTTTTGCTTTATTTTAGTGTTTGTTTATTTGTGCACACTGAAGCTGCTAGTGAGGCCAGTGCAGGAGTGGGGAAAAAAAAATCAAACGGGGTACACATTACTAATATAGCAGGTTACGACACAACCAACTTAATATAACATGGTAACATTTATAGCACATACAATATAATAGAGATGCACTAAGGTAAAATAAATTGAAGCAGTTTATGGTGCATACAGTAATTTTGTACATGTAGTAGCATCAAATGCTGTTAAAAGTGAGTTTAATGGAAAAGACCAGGTTATTCCAGGAATTAGGTTCCAGTTTTTAATTGTTCATAGGAGAAAACTATTTGAAATGTCTTCTCTCCTTCATTTTCTTCTTATTTTTTTTGAGGCAGTAGACAGTCATTCAAGGCATTTTTGTTACAGCATAACCAGCTGAAATCTAAACTGCCTTGGTGGGTCTTCTTTTCTGAACATCAGTGTATGGAAGTTTGTCTGCTGTGGTTTCTGAAGTGAATTCGTTGCAACAGCAATTTTGTTTTCAAATGACTTTCTTTGCTGATGATGTGCAGCAGCCATTTGTAAAGTTCTTTTCGTACCTTTACTACATGACAACAGGTTTGGATTTGGCTGATTGGTGTGATATAATGTTTTGGCAGTCTCTCCCATGTCCCACTATGTCCATGCTACCTTCTCATCATGAAATGTATTGCAGTACATGTGCCATGCAGTGTGTTGAGTGTCAGTTGTACTTCTTCAGAATGGTTGCTCAAAATATAACAGGAAAGAAATTTATTTCACCCCCTCCTCTATCAAGAGTATCCTGCTTTGAAAAGTTGTGGGAGCAGCGCATGCACTCTAGTGATGAATCGGTCTGTAGGCAACCTTTTCTTACAGTTGGTACTATTCTCTCTGTGGGCAAGAGTTCAAGTGGCACATTTCTCAGAGGATGAGGCTGCTTGTTTCACCTCATACATGCCGATAGGAAGATCAGACATGTGCCTATTTTACTTTGGCAACCAGCAGCACAAAAGTCCTGTTCTGACGCTGAAATAATTGCAGGGGAAAAAAACCTGCTTATGTGAAACGATGATGCTACCTAACATAACTCTGAAGAAAGCCAGCAGACACTGAAATTGGGGAAAGCATTGGGGAATGTTTCTATATATTTAAAAAATTTATGGTGATGATAAATGGGAAGTTAATGGTGTAAACATTTTTTACCCGAAATATAACTGGTGGGAAAGCAGAATAAGAAACACTCAACTGTGAATAGTGTGTTTGAACATGAGTCGTGAGCTGATTGTGATGTATGTATGCTTTTTCCTTGTCCTGCAGAAGTCAACGAATGTTCACCCTCAAGTTCATCCTGTCTGCACCCTTATCCTACAAGCTGTGATAAACACGAAAAGCTTCAAAAAGTTCTGGAAGAAGTTTGTGGATGGTGAGATGCAGTTTTTTTTTTCTCTCTTTTTGCACACATGTGCATGCACGAATGCATATGCTTTTGTAACAGCTCACTTTGCCCAGAAAAAAATTTCCTTTGAGAAATAAAGGTAACCAGTGTGTGGAATATTGCATTTTCTTTTCGGATCATCGTAATGTTGGAGGAAATGGCCTTTTATTTTTTTTTTTGAGAAGCCCTTGTTTTTATGGTGAAATGATGAAAGATTTGTTAACCACTGAAACTGTAAATTCAGTAAGTTTTCCTTGGCAAATAAGATTTTGTACATACTAGCTTCTTGCTCATCACATCCAGATCAGTATGCCAAAAGATCGTCAGCTTCTGTAGCATTCAGAGGAAAATGTATTGAAGAGATAAAACAGTGAATGCTGGTTTTTATAATTACTTTATTCATATTGCCTCTAAAAGCCTTTCGTCATCATCAGCCTGACTACACCCACGGCAGGGCAAAGGCCTCTCCTATGTCTCTGCAATTAACCCTGTCCTTTGCCAGCTGCATCCACCCTTTGCCTGCAAACTTCTTAATCTCATCCGCCCACCTAACCTTCTGCCGCCCCCTGCTACGCTTACTTTCTCTTGGAATCCACTTTGTTACCTTTAAAGACCAGCGGTTATCTTGTCTTCGCATTACATGCCCTGCCCAAGCCCATTTCTTTCTCTTGATTTCGACTAGGATGTTATTAACCCGCGTTTGTTCCCTCACCCACTCTGCCCGCTTGTCTCTTAACGTTACACCTATCATTTTCCTTTCCATGGCTCGCTCTGTTGTTCTTAACTTAAGCTGAACTCTTTTTGTTAGCCTCCACGTTTCTTCCCCGTAGGTGAGTACCGGTAAGATACAGCTGTTGTACACTTTTCTCTTGAGGGAAATTGGTAAACTGCCACTGATGATCTGAGAAAACCTGCCATATGCACTCCACCCCATTCTTATCCTAGTTTTAGCCTTTACAGGGAGGATATTAATAAGTGGGGGGGGGGGGTACATTCATTAATCACACATTAAATATTTATAAACAATACATGGAAGTCAAGAAAAAGCATGCTACGAACAAACAAACAATTATTAAAAAATACAAATTACATCATTGCATAATGATATATCATTATGAATGATAATTATTATTGCGATAGAATACAAAGAAACAGTAAGAACGGAATTGGAAGATCTGTTACATGAATGTATGAAGTGAGTTATACCACAGCTCTTGTTGTTCACTACGCTAAAGCAGCTCACTTCATAGCACCTTCACGTTAGAAGTGGTCCTTTGTCAGCCAAGGTTTTGGGGATAGCAGTTTCACTTCACTGGGTTCATGTTTTCCCTTTCTTACTTGAGCTGCTTCATTACATTTTCGATACCAAATCCTAAGCCAAGCCTAAATATTGGTTGTAGTTTTGAGTACTGTGCCTCTTGGCTTGTTGCTACAGAATTTAAGGAGGCGAGGGGTGCCAACTTAAAATGCCCACAGTATTCATTCCAGGGCCCCCTCTTGCCACAGGAATATCACATTATTTGGTTGTGCTGTCTCTTTTCACTCATTCACCTTTGTGGGCTCACACCTTTATGCATGTTTTGTGACCTCTTATTTGCTTTCTTGGCTCATTTTTTTTATGTAGATTGCCATTTCTTTTTAAACAAGATTTATTTCCTCAGGGCATCAATGGGCAAAGGTGCATTTGCTATCAGTGGTTCTAGTTAAAACAGTATAATATAGGTAATAACGCCTTGCAGGACTAGTTGGAATTGCTCACTACTACTGGTTACTAGCAGTAGAACTGCTACTGTACAACAGTAATGCAGGTGTTTAAAGAAAGGTAAATTCGGGTGTACGGCACTCCATGTTTTACTGCTGACCTGGTTGCTTCAAAGGTCTGCCCAAAGGCAGTGTGTGCCATGCCTGCAGCCCTGTCGGGCAGAGGCAATTTATTTTTCTGTCTTTATGTAGTTTCAACCTACGACCGTGCATAAACACATGCAGTACGGGCACTTTGTAAAACTAGTGGTTGCAAGCAGAGTGTTGGGGGTGCCACTGCTGCTTGGGGAAGGAGAGTAGCGTCATGCTCCGCCAGCTCTTGTCCAGTGGTAGCTTGTAGAGCTGAAATCTGTGAAGCCTTCCTCCCTCTACAGTCGGACACAACTCAAGAATGCAACAGCAACACGCCCCTCAAAGCAGGCTCTCCAGCCAGTGATCGCCCGGTTGTCATGACGTCGCGCTTAATCTCATTGCACCACCTACTTTGACATCACTGGTGGTGGGCAAGTACAGGGATATTAAGGGGGGGACACTGGTCTTTGGGACCAAAAAACGACCCAAGAATCAGTTTTTTAAAAATGACATTTTTAAAGCCTATAGCTATTATTCTTCAGCTCTACCAGTTTTCTCCTCCAGAAAATCGGTATTTTGACCATAATATTAAATTTATGTCACTGTATGGGCTCAATTTGTTCAGGAGAAGGCAATTTAACACCGTGAAAATTTTGGACACCTGGCTGTCTTAGTACGTCAATATCTCAACGTCTAGGACAGATAGACATGTCATATTGTTTGCTAAGGGAAGCTGAAGGCACAATGTATGCAATAAGCGAAGCACAATTGTTCAATCCACTTCAAGAATTTGTAATTTTGCAAAGTTTATCGATGCATGATATTCACACTTTGAATGCTGCTATTCTAAGTGCTGTAAATTACTAATGAGGGTAAAATGAAAAAACTGCTCTGATTATTGCACTCTTTACTCACCATACTATGTAGCCATGGGTTAAAAATTATTTTTATTGAGCCATTTTTTTATTGAAGTACTAATAAATGACTAATAAAAATTAATTATCTTAGGCACTAATTAATTAATTAAAAAACAATTTCATATTTGAAATCTGTATAAAAAACTGAGCAACGTGATACAGTTTCATTAGGATTGGGCTAAAAATAAGGAAAATAGGTCTAACCCATAACCGCAGTGCCGTGGCAATAGTTTGAGCCCACTTACTGGAGGGCCTCCTTTGAGGGGCATTTGCTGTTGCATTCTTGAGGTTTGTCCGACTATAGGCTTTTTGTGCTAGTAATGTATAAGTGCAAACTATGGGGCAGATGAAACCCCAAAGCAAATCCGCCTTTGAGGAGGCGAGTGGTTACAATAAAGTGGAATGTGATCTTGTAATAAGGTGGTATTTTTAACTATATTCGGTTTCAGCTGATATATTTTTGAGCTGGCAGTCTTATGGTGGTCGTTTGCTTAGGAAAGCAATCCCACTCATTCTGAGGCCTGCCCTAAGCGTGACGCAATAGTCGAACCTTGGTAATTTGAACTTGGCGGGGACAGAAAATTGGTTGGAATCCGAATTAAAGGAGTACGGACACCTAACTTTCTGGTGCTTGTTTTCTTCTCTGTAATGATGTATAAGGCCTTATTATACATGGATTACCACGTGGTATTCTCTTACGACCGGAAATAATTTATAATTGAATTTCTTTCTCGTGCTGTTTCAGTTTCAGTTTCAACAGCAGAAAGATGACTGTGACGTCAACGTGTGCTTATGGGTCACATGGGGCATGAAAAAATTGTGGTATAATCACTGCTTCGTCATCTTAATTCACTACAATGCTAACGCCAGCCTTCCTCAAGAGATGGAATGACGATGAATGTAGAAGCAGCGATTATATAGCAGTTTTTTTCATGCCTCACTTGACCTATAAGCACATAATGATGTCAGTGTCATCATTCAGCTGTTAAAACCGAAACCGAAACAGCCTGACTGAAAAATTCGATTATATATTATTTAGCAGTCTTAGGCAAATACCATGTGGTGATTCATGCATAGTAATGTAATCATTGTAGAGAAGAAAACATGAGATCAGAGTTAGGTGTCTGTGCTCCTTTAAGTGAAAGAAGCCTTTTTAATGCACATTATAATGCCAGGACTAAAGCATCAGTTCAAGTAAACCTGATATTTTATTTAAGAGCTTGATCAAGTGACATTCCACTGTAAAAACCGTTAATTTCACACAAAATGGATTTCAGTAGTGTTGTTGCACTGTACCAGCCTGTAACGAGCTTGGTGTGTTTTTGCAGAGGGCCTTCTTGCTGCACCTCGTGAGGAGCGGACGTTTCTGGCTGTGCAACTTGTCAAGTGGTGCTTGCCCCAGTTGACGGCTGCCGACAAGGTTTGTAGTGTTTGCTTTGGTGCCTCTGCTGGTTTTGGTCAAGCCCTGTTGTGTATCATGTCGATTGATCAATTCATTGTGCATGTTGATAGAGGCAGCACAATCTGTCACCTCCAAGTGCACGGTATTGGAGGTTGGCAGTTTATTTTAATGCAGTTGACTGAGAAGGAAGGTGAGTTTGCTATTCTCAGGGTAGTCGGTGAAAAGCTTTGACAGACAACTGCATGTAACAGATTGGCGCGCCTGACCAACCTTAGTGGGCGTTCTATTTGCAAGATTGTTCTGGCGAAAATTGTGCACTCTTTTGCACTGTTCTTTGTCTCGCTTCAAAGCGTTGCTGTGCATTTTTTTTTTCACGTTTCAGGTGGAAATAGTTCTTTCACCAGAATTGAGGAAACAGACTGTTCATGCCATATCCACCAACTCCCATGTTCTGCATGCTGTAAATTGTGACCTGGTAAGTTGCTGCCATTACTCCATGTAATCCACGAAGTTAAATGTTCTGCCACATAGCCTTTTGTTTTTTGTGTTTTCTGATCCGAGCAAACTAGTTTTTGGGAACTTGACATGCTTTACTCATTCACAAAAGATCAACATTAGCATCAGTATTTCAAATGTTCCAGTTCTTCTTGTGTACCAGTTCATATTGTCAGTAGCCGAATGCCCATTGCTGCAGCATGTAACTAAAGTGCACTTTATTGTCTTGTTGCAGGCACAATTCCTGGTGGACTTTGCGAAAAAGTCAGAAGATGCGCAGATCCAAGTGGCAGTCCTGAACTTCTTTGTGCAGCCGTAAGACAACGTGAAGCTGTGGTATGCATTAGCGCCACTAAGCTTTTCTCTTTTTTTTTTTTCAGGCCCGGTAGCATCCTGTTTGACCACGTGACAAAGACGAAGACGACCCATGACGTGCTGCTAGCTGTGAGTGCACATTTTTTCTTTAACTCATAAGCTTTTCGTGTGTATGCTCTATTGTATATGGGCCCTTGAAAATGGCAGCTCCTCTTAGCATTGTTGCCTATACATATTTTGATGAAAAAAAATGCACACTGGTTGTCCCACGTTACGTGAACCAAGAACTTAGGGCGGGCAGAGACTTCGAAAACAGTTTTTGAAAATTGATTGTAGAATAGTTGTAATAAAAACTGTGGCTATGAAATCAGCTAGCAATCTTCTAAACGGATGCAGCTTGCATTAAAGCTCAAAGCTAAATTTAAATTTTGTCTAGTATAGTATACTTTTTTTTTTTCATCAGTGTGCCTTATTCTTACAGTCTGCTGGCTGTAAAGTCCTGAAATTTTATGTTAAAGTAGAAGTGCTTATTGTACACAGCTGGGACTAAATTATGCACTTTGAGCAAAAAAATAAATTTAGTATTTTTTTTCTTTAGGTGCAATAAAATTGCTACTCATGAATAGTTTTTATAGTCATAAAAATACAAATTGACTTAGGCTACTGATTCTAGTTCCAATCATATGAAATTCACTGTATGAAAGCTGGAAAATTTTGCTTCCTTATGTCTTATAGTTCCTAAGAAAAAGGCATGTGAACCTCCAAAAATGCTTGGAGAAAAATGCAAGTAAAGCATCAGTAAACTCCCACTTTTCTTTTCGATATGGCAACAGAAAAGTATAAAAAAAAGTCTTTTTGAAGTCTGAAGTACTCAAGTGTAGCATATTTTGTGAAAGCTGAAGAAGTACTGTATAAAAAGTTTGCAAAATGTAAAAATTGTTTTTTTTTTTTTTTGACAAAACAGAACAAAAGTCTCACCCACCTTAAAAGAAGTGGCACATGCTGCCTAAATAAAATTAAAGTGATACTATTAGTTCTTGGCTAAAACATAATAATTACCATATTGATATGCTGTCAGTAATTTATTTTCTTTTGATCTTCTTGAGATCCATGAAAAGTTTCGATCAGAATGTATCGGGCACCAGAAGACATGAATGGTCCAGTTTTCATGATGGTAGCTTGATGCACAAAGTGCTTTATGCTTTCAAAACTAAGCATGCAATATCCTGAATGACCGTAACATGAGTGCATTCTCAAACACCCTGCACATGGTAACACTCCGCTATTGACCATTAACTTGGTGGGCCCATATTCACGCTATTGCAGTCACTCATATTGCATGTGAACATTTGTAATCCTACTTTCCTCTCAGGGTTCAGTGCTTCCTTTATAAAGTATTGGAGCTTTGCCTTGCTGAGTCACTCAGGAGATGAATTGCAAAGCATGATCAATGAGTTAGACAGGCATGAACGGTAGTTTACCAGTATTGTTTATCAGGTGTTCGAAATTTCTGGAGCCCTTCACTACGGCGTCCCTCATAGCCTGAGTTGCTTTGGGACGTTAAACCCCATAAACTAAACTAAACCAGTATCCCTCAAGAGAAAAGTGAACAGCTGTATCTTACTCATACTCACCAACAGGGCAGAAATTTGGAGGCTAACGAAAAGGGTTCAGCTAAAGTTAAGGACAACACGGTGAGCTATGGAAAGAATAATGATAGGTGTAACGTTAAGAGACCAGAAGCGGGCAGAGTGGGTGAGGGAACAAACGCGGGTTAATGACATCCTAGTCGAAATCAAGAGGAAGAAATGGGCTTGGGCAGGGCCTGTAAAGCAAAGGCAAGATAACCGCTGGTCCTTAAGGGTATACCGTAGTGGATTCCTAGAGAAGGCAAGCGTAGCAGGGGGCGGCAGGAAGTTAGGTGGGTGGATAAGATTAAGAAGTCTGCAGGCATAGGCTGGGTGCAGCTGCCAAAGGACAGAGTTAATTGGAGAGACATGGAAAAGGCCTTTGCCCTTCAGTGGACATATTCAGGCTGGTGATGATGATGAGAATAAAGTGATCTCTAAATCGAGTGAAGCGAGCAAAACTGTAAAATGCATGCTTGACACACAGAATAACAAATGACTGGCATCACAGATATGGTAAAAAAAAAAGGAAACACTACAGTGCAACGCAACAGAAAAACATCGTATACGAGGCATAGATAATTCATGTTTTGCTAAAAGCAGTATGGCTTTTATAGTGAATACTTGGAACAACTGCACATAAGTTGTTTGATTTTCAGGTTTTGTCTTGGACAAAGGTTTACAGGATGTGGGTTTGTGGGAAAAATATTTTGCGTGTGGTCAGTCAAAGCAGGTCATTGAAAAACATAGAATCACGAGGGGACATGCATGTTCCATCTGCTGAAATGAATAACAGCTGACCGGCAGGAATAATTTTTTCCCTCAGACCTGCATCCCATAAGCTTTAGTTCATGACTGTACATAAAAAAACAATACTAAAGGAAGACAAGCAGAAATTAAATGAGCACAGTACAGGAGCGTTCCTTAAGGGGTATTCACACGGGGGATGGAATCCCTCCCGAACTGACGGCGGCTGCGTACACGTCACGCCTTCGAGAGTGCTCGCGGCGACGCAGTTTCCGGTTTTGGTCCGGCGGCCGCCGCCGACGGGGGAGGGGACCGTTCGCTCGGCCGCTACGTTCAGTCCCCGCGTCCCCGGGAGATTAGGCGGCACTTGGCAGGGCGCGCGTTGGGGTCGCTGTGAGTGGCGCTCCGCTGTCGACGGAGCTGTATTACTTCTTGCCGTGGATTTTGCGCACGTTGGACGAAGAGGAATGCGTGCACTAATAAAAACATTTTTGAAGTCCAATATTTATGAACTGGTTAGAGCAAGATGCGTTTTGTGGCATACGTCGTCTTTGTGTTTGTCTGCATCTTCTCAGAGTTTCTTCTCTTCTATCTTTCACGCATCTCTTTTTTTTCGTCTAATTTTTCCCCCCTCGACTGTCGGCATTTTCCCTCCTCAGATCAGCACAGCCCCGCTCCTTGAGCATGGTAAACCCAGATGGCGGCTTTTGTTGTAAAAAAAAAAAATAATAATAATCCGGTGTCTGATGCGTTCCAGCATCCACAAGAAAACTTCATGCGGCACACGAAGCAGTTTCTGGTATTCGTCCGGGTCATCTTCACGAAGCGTGTTATACAGACTGTGCTGCACACCAAGGGACTTTTCTTGCATCCATGGCTTCACCCAGCACCGCCGCTTTTTCTTGAAAAGATCGTCGTCATCCTCGGTTTCAAGTAGAGCCGCCAACAACACGTACTTGCTCCTTTTTGCGACGTCCATTTCCTGCTCTGGATCCTCTAGCGCCAGAAAGTTCGACGTGTATTCAGCTCCGGTGCTGGGAACTGTCTGTTTCCCTTTTTCGGTTTCTTATCCCTTTTATCTCCCTTCAATCTTTATTATTTTTTTTAGCCTTCGCTGTCTTCAAAGAACAGCAAAACCGGCCGTCCGGCCCTTTCTTTAACCTCTCCCACGCCGCCCGGCCGCTTCGCGCGTCTAGATCCCCCGCGGCGGCTCCCCGCTGCCCGTGTGAATACTAAATTTGGGAGCGGGGGAGGGGTTTGGCCGGCCGGTGACGTAGCGCGCCTCGTCTCCCCGTCCCTCCGCGCCGAGGTCCCCCGTGTGAATACCGCTTTAACACCCACGTGAGGTACAGCGCACTGGGGCGGACAAGGCCGTATTTGTCAGGAAGAAAGTCGCAAATGGCATGCCCTGAAAGCGTGTGGCAGTTTGGCCCGTCTGTGCTTTATTACTTCACCCATTCGACTGGACTAAAACAAAAGCAAGCCACTCGCAAAAGTGGTCGTTAGTGCTGACAGCAGACTGTTCTGCACCTGGTTGTTTGAGGAGAAAGCAAAAAGGTAAACACCACAGTGTTGCAACAGTATTTTCGCACATTGTACATGGGGTCCGCTGTGGTGGCTACGTTGTGGTGGGGAAATATAGACGTCACATGGAATTTAAGTTCACCAATTGTTTATGTTGTGGGCTCTGAGGACAAAATTGAAGTTGGCCTGCCTTGATTGACTACCACAGTCTTGTCACAAATACTCAACTTTCGCTGAAAATGTAGCTTTTATAAACTAGAAAAGGCCAAAAATTGAATGCAGATGTAGCCATCACCAGCCGATTTTCGCAAGCAAAATGTGGTGCATCGACACAGTTTTTGGGTGTGGCTCCCAAAGGCTAGGTTACGCCACCATTAATTTCAAAACGGCGATCATGGAGTCCTTTTTAATGTTGATGTCGCGAGTTTGAATTGAGTGGCAGGAAAATTTTTAATGCAATTTTCTCAGCAATGAATTTGTCTTTTGCTGCCGGACAAACATCAGCATACAAAGTAATGAATAATTACTTCATTACAAATTTAGGATTTTTTGTTTTGTCAAAGTGAGCCAAATCCATCTAAACAGGAACTGCGAAAAACGTGAGTTTCCTATCTCCATAAACTGCAGTGCTATCCTGGCTGTTACATGATATGCTTTACAAGCAAATTAGAACTCTATGCCATCATGTATTGAAAAGTTATGCAAATACAGTGCAATCCACTTATAACGATAATGAGAAAACTGGAAAATCCTATCGTTATAACCGATTATCTTTGTATTTGAACCGGCAAAAAAAAAACAAAGAACGCACCCATGTATTCCGCCATGCATTCAGCCACCCACCGCCACTGCTGTTCCTGGCAAGGGCGCACTGCATCTTGGCGCGCTGCTAATGGCTGCGCTGAGCGTGAAACACTCAGGGAAAGGAAATGCTTAAAAAAAAGAAAGTAAATTCTCAACCATCTCCGGTAGAAACTACATTTGTACGAGACAGCATTGCTCAGCAGCGGCCAAGCAAGCTCCTCCCTCCAACGAATGTGACGACGATAGCGCTTGGTTCCCAAGACCATAGGCAATGCTGCTTCTCGGATTTCGCCACGCAGGTCTATTCGGAGAGTGTTGACGTCATTCACTTCAAAGTATTTTGTATTTTTATCAAACTTTCAGACAAATTTTGGTGGTAAACACTATCCTGGCGGCGAGAATCCTATCGATGTATCCATTATTTTGCCGATAATTGCATCATTATATGTGATTTGTTTTTACATAGGGTCAATGGGAGAACTGATAAATATAAAGGATTTGATCGATATATTGTTATATTGCATATCGTTATTAGTGGATTACACTGTAATTAGGTCAGTATCAGCATGTAAATTTTGTATTTGGCTCTTTGCACTGTGAAGCTCTAGATCTGACCCAGTTTTTTTCAAAAACTTTTATTTCTTGAGTAATAATTCAAGCTCTGCTTATCAGAATGGTGCTTAAAAATGATTATGCTATGAATTGAGCAAAAAAAAATTAGAATATTCATTGTGTACAATCAGGGGCACTGCAGTGATTCACCAACACAAGCAAGTAAATGTGAACAGCAGGCAGCTGACACAAGGGCTGGGTTGATAGCCTTCTTTTCTTATGTTCCCGCTTTGGCAGCAGACTCGTAGACTAGCTTGAATATGCGGGATCTAGAATTTATTCTACTTCACTGTAGTATCCTAAACTCATGATTAGCAGCTAAATGCTAGTGCAGAGAGGACAACCGCTAATCCTATTGTTCCCTGTCTGCCATTTCACTAGCAATAATGAATTTAGGGCACCAATACCAACCTGTCCAACTAAGCGCTTTAGCCTTCAGTGTAGCAGAGGTGCATACCTGCTTCCTTAGTGACTGGGGTAATTATTCCTTTATTGTCCTCTGGTTCAGATCTTGAGCCGATCTCTTCATATCCTACGCAGTTGATCTACGCTCAAAACAATTCAAGCTAAGCTGTGGAGGGAGGCTCTCACGAATGGACTTGGCTCATTTCAATCCGTACATCAGCAGGATCTGGCTCATTTTTTATTTGAAATAAGATTTTCATGCAAGTTATCAGCCATTGCGAGGATCCTTTCGTTATCATTAGTTTTTTCAAAGGAAAGTTGCATGGATTTGCTTGTCATTACAGCGCGCAAACAGCACTGTGCAGAACAGTGTGCTTGGAAGTGGCGTGGGGCTTGGAGCAATATGTTATCGTGTGTGCACTTTTTCTTGGACTGCAGTTTACTTCTCACGTCTTAGCCATGATTAGCCCAACAGGGCATAGAAGATATTACCAATGCACACCGTAGTCATGCTTATGCTGAGAAATATTGTAATCATTGCACGATTGGAACCTCAGATTAACAAGTCTCAGCCACTGTGCAATTAGAACGAGTTGTCGGGCTAGTTGGTCCAATACTTCAGACATGGTAGTTGCGTGAAACACACTTTTGCGCTCGTCCCGTACCCTCTCTTGTGTGTGTTTTGTGCAACTACCACATCTGAAGCACCGTGTAATTCTTATGGCAATGCTGACTAATGCTGGCGTAAAAAGCACACCACTGATCGACGAGCTTCAATTGCAATTTGTTTCATTGGAAAGGTTCTGCATACTGTTTTTATGTAAGCTGAGCTTCACACCGCATTTTATGCACCATGAAGAATTTCTGGAGACATGAAAGATCAGCGCAAAATGACTCCTTTTCTAAGTTAAAGTGTAGAAGCTGACTTCGTGACTGTCGCATGTGAATCACCAGATATCGAGATAATCAACGCAACTTTATTTACAATTATATGATATATGAAACATATTTCGCTGGAAGTGGTGTCAAGAAAATAATTTCAATGTAAAAATGGAAAATGCAGTATGCAACAACAGATCAGTCGTCATCCCCACTTCCAGACATGTCCTGATCTCCTGACGAAGCAGGAGTGCTTGCCGATGCTTCTTCCTCATCGTCGGACTTGTCGTGAATGGGGGAGCTTTTGGGAGACTCCTTGGGCTCCTTCTTGACCTTCTTGCTTGTCTCGTCGTCATCACTGCTGCCCGAACTACTGATGTACTCCTTGCTCTTGAAGTTTCCTCCTTTCATGGGTGATGATGATGTCGGCTTCGGTTTTGGTGCAGATGGTTTGCTCTTTTTGACCGTCTTCTTCTCTTCTTTCCCATCGTCACTGTCATTCTGCGGCCGGCTCGACAGGCTAGCCTGGTATGCAGCCATGGCCTCCTTGTACTTGGCGGCAGCCTCCACAGCTTGTTGCTCCCACTTGGACTTGTCTGTCACCTCCTTCCAGAGCTCACCGGCACGCTTGGTGACATCGGTGATGCTGAAGCCCGGGTTGTCCTTCTTGATCTTGTCTCGGTTTTCGGCCAGCCACAGGAAATAGGCGCTTGGTGGCCGCTTTGGCTTGTTGGCGTCGCGCTCCTTCTTCTGGCGCCGCGGCTTTCGTTCCTTCATGCCGGGCTCCTTGACTGTTTTGGCGCTCTTAGACTTCTTCTTCTCCTTTTTGGGTTTCTCGTGTGCATCACTGCCACTTCCACTGTCGCTGCCCTTGCCGCCGCCACTGCCAGCCTCGCTGTCGGAGCTCGATTCTACGTTGCTGTCAAACTCTTCGGCCACTTCACTGCCAGACTCCCCTGGGTTGAAAGATTCGTCGGACGATTCGTCCGAATCTCCTTCGTCCCTCTGCCGGCCTTCGTCTTTGACTCTGGCCAAGTAGGCATCCGGAGCATCTTCTGCATCAGAGTCGATGAGCTCGTCGTCGTTGTAGTTCGGTTTTTCCTTACCACCTCCAAGCGAACCGCGGTTCTTGATGCGGAGTTTCTTGTCGCTTACGTAATCAAAGAGCCTTCCATACTCCTCCTTCTCTATGCTGCTGAAGGTGTGCACGAGGCCACTCTTGGCCTCCACCTCAAAGTCAAAGGAGCGTGTGCTCCCACCACTACGTGCAAAGTTGACGCAGGCAATCTCGTCGAAGCGAATGTGCACGGGCGGCTTGTGGATGTATATGAACCCTCGCTCGAGCGGGTAGAGCAGTCCATTGCCCGCCCGGTACGAGCAGGTGATGCAGTTGGTGCCCCCGTGGCCCTTGAAGTTGCCCGGCACAGTGATCTTTCGCTGCACCACGGCCTTCATGACGCGGCTGATGACCTCGAACGTGGGGCCCGACATGTTCTTCTGCAGCTTGTCCTCAAACTTCTCCTGGATGTCGGCGTCTGACAGCGCCAGCTCGATGCTCGTCTCTTCCTCCTTGTTGAAGAGCAGGATGAGGAAGTGGTACCGTGTCTGGCCCTGCTTGATGGGCGGGTCGAGGCTGAGCACAAAGAACACCTGCCGGTTGTCCTTGTGCGGCAGCAGGAAGAGGCGCAGCACCGTCGTGAGCGGGATCTTGTAGTCGAACGTCTTGCCGTGAAGTTGGATGAACGAGGGGAAGATCTTGATGTCGTAGCGACCGCGCGGCGTGAGGCACTGGAGCTCCTTGAAGGTGACCATGGCGTCGCCCGTCGCCTGGATGATGCTGGCCTTGGAGAGCACGTTGTTTCGGAAGGCCTGTATCGGGTCCGTGTCCGAGTTCGGGTCGGTCGGGATGTGGAAGCGGAGCTCCATGAGCGACACGGCCGCGTCGTCGTTCTGGTGGAACTCGAGCGTCACCTCGTTCTTGGCCGTGGTGCAGTGCGACACGTTGCCGAGCGGGATCTCGTAGGCCGAGTTCTTGTCTACGTCGAACGAGAGCACGCTGCCTTCGAAGCGCGCCGTGCCCCAGTTCCAGCCCTTGAGGCACAGCTCGCGGGTGGAGAGCGGCATTTGGAAGTGGTGCTGAAAGAACTTGGCCAGCCGCTCCTGCTCGTCGTCCTGGAAGCCGCCGAAGCGGTACATGCTGCCTGTCTTCATCATGATGCGGAGCCCGTAGCCGGCGCCCAGCCGCTGCCAGCTGATGCTTTCCATCTCGGAACCCTGCACCTGCTCCACTTTTCCCGTCTTGCTGTTCTTGAAGACGACCCCTTGGTTGGTCATCTTGAGCCGACCCGACGTCATAGCGCCGCGATCCTCCTTGAACACGTCGGGGAACTCGAGGAAATCCATCCCGGCGAGCGGTTTAGACTGACAAACACGTGCACCGAGCGCTGACTTTACCGTGTGTTGTTTGCGCGGGCCTGTATACGTTCCTTTGATTCGTAGGCCTACGCAGACTGCGAGGCGCGCGACACATTGTTTGCAACGCGCATTGCGCTTTCGCCAATGTCTCGAAAATGCACAACTTCGCATGCGGCCACAATCCGGCTGCAATCCGGCTACGCCTCTATCGGCCGTCGGAGGGCTCTGGGCGGCATGGCGCGTTTTTTAAAACTTCTTACCGCATAGTTTCTTTTGCCATGGGTGGGGCGGACAGGCGCTTTTATTTTCGCCGTCTGGATTGTTTGTTTTATGTTTATTACGTTATCGAAGTTCACCCTTTCGAGAAAACGAAATTAAGTTTATTTTTAAAAATAAAATCTCTACTACCATTTATTCTATTTTGTTGTGCCTGGTTTCCGTGTGGTAATGCAGAAGTTTTCTTGTGGAATGAAAACTTAGCTGAATGAATGTTTAACGTCAATGTGACTAATTTCTTTTGTTGTTTAGGTTGGTTTTATGCTATATTATTTCAGTTCCCGTGATAAGTTGTTTGGTTAATAAAAGCGACTCAGGCTATGAAAGACGGTGTAGTGAAGGGCTCCGGAAATTTTGACCACCTGGGGTTCTTTGACGTGCACTGACATCGCAGAGTACACGGGCCTCTAGAATTTCGTTTCCATTGAAATTCGACCGCCGCGGCTGGGGTCGAACCCACGTCCTTCGGGTCAGCAGCCGAGAGCCATAACCACTGAGGCACCGGCCGCAGCGGCTCGTGATATGTTGTAATAGCATCTCCCTGCTTGAAGATAATTTGGCCACTGTGAGATAAAGCTGCTGCATTTAATTTCCTAGCTGCATATTTATGTGATTGTGTCATTTTTCAGGCAAAACCAGAATGTGTACAGTGGTATGCAGAATTCCTGAAGGGTATTGCACAGTCTGAAGACAGCACAAGGTAAGTAGTGTATGGTACCACTTAGTAGATTTTCACACTGTCTACCTTTGATGCTTTGAGATAGCTATCGTGTGTGGTTCGAACACCCTTTTACACAAAATTCTTGCATTGTTCTTTATGTTGCTTCTTGTGAACACTGCAAAAAACTCAGGAGTGTCTAGGCCCTTTGTAAGAGCAAGAAAATATGCGTGGTTGAATTAGTGTTGTTATTTGTGTGTTTGTTTACTTCTGTTTTTCTTTTTAGAACTGTTGGTTATTTGCACATAGTATTGTAGCATTGTGTGTGTTGCGAGTACATTATTTCCATGGTTTTCGTTTGCTAAAACTTTGCTAAACTTTCAGGCCGCAACATCTGTTGAAACCCCAGCGTGAAGCCTTTGAGCAGGTTTGTCAGCATATCTACTTTTCCGCACAATGCTGCTTTTGGTTCCTTCCTTGCTTGTTGTTTATGCTCATGCTCATACCTAGCCAATTTACGCCATGCATTTGTTTTCTTATTCGCTGCAGTTGTCCAACCTGCTCCACCTTCCAGCCATGGCTACTGACGATGACTTCAGGACCAGCACTGTCTACTTCCTGATTGATGCCTACATTGCGAGAGTCAGAACTGAGGACAATTCACAAGTATGCCATAGAATGCGGCCACTCTTTGTTGATCATGCTTGCTGTGAGGAGCTTAGTGTGTTCTGAACTCAGTGAGATGATACACTGTGAATCTGGCGTAATGAAGCCCATGATAGAACTTGTGTATCTCTATGGAAGCACTACCTGACTTTAAGATCAGCATGTGGAGTGGTAATGCAACTGTGAACTGTTAATAAAGTAACTGTGAATAAAGTTATGATTCTAAATTTTTGCATCGTTATGCCATGGGAGATTTACAAATGCTGTCATTCTGTTTAGTAAGGCAAGTGTAGGCTGGTAATGGGGTAAGGGTTGCTTAAGAGGGTCCAAAAAGTGTAGTGGAATAATGTAAATGGTAAGACAATGGCATATGCTTTGAAGTGAGTGTGAAAAACTGAAATAATAGTAGGCCAGCCTTACTCTATACTTAGTCGCATGCTTTTGGCCACATCATGGCACTCAGAGTTACCTTTGCCCTTATTGTGCATGCCTCGATTTTTGTTTTCGCCATCCGTGCTGCTTAGGGTGATGCTGTGCGCAAATCCATGCAAAGTGCCGTGTTGAAGAGCATCGTGCCGTGGAAGAAGTCCAAGTTGAACGAATTTGCTGACCTTCTCTCTTCCCTTCTGCTTCGAATCAAAGGTGAACAGCAGCTCGTGTTTCTCTGTGCTACTCTTGTGTGGAGTGAACTTTGTCGTGCATGTGTTAAGAAGGACTGCGCTTGCCGCCCATGATAAGCAGGTGGCTGGTATATACAGAGCGTATTTGGTTTCCTTTGAAGCTTTTTCTTTCTGTATTGGCTTACGTCTTCTCTCTTGAAACAGTGGGTGTAGTGTGCTTGGGCATACCTTCATGGCACTCGATAATTCAGTGAGGTAGTATCTTGGAAGCACCATTAGAAATTGCCACCACAAAGAGCATAAAATTATATAAGATTGGAGTAACTGTCAGGCTGTTCGCTTTATTTTACAACATACAGAAGGCTGTGAAATGCCTTATACCAAGCTCCTTCCAGCAGAGCCGCTGCGGTGGCTCAGTGGTCATGGTGCTTGGCTACTGACTCGAAAGACACGGGTTCGATCCTGGCCACGGTGATCGCATTTCGATGTTGGTGAAATGCTAGAGGCCCGTGTGCTGTGCGATGTCAATGCACGTTAAAGAATCCAAGGTGGTTGAAATTATCTTGAGCCCTCGGCTACTGCATCCGTCATAGCGTGAGTCGCTTTGGGTGGCAAAACCCCGTAAAATCAAATAAAACCTTCCAGCCACAATATAGCTGTGGTATTAGTGGATATCACTTTCTGTCTGTAGAAGGACAAAAAGTATGAAGCTTTTTTTTTTTTAATTAAAGCTTGGGGTGTTGAAGGCAGGCAAAGTCACAGTTGCCTTCTGGCTGGCCTCTTAATTCTTTTGCCTTGGTTAGCATCTTCTGGGGAGGATGGAGGAAGTGCTGATGTGAAGAAATGGCTCAAGAAAACCAAGCATACTTTGGAAAGAATGGAATCCTCTTCAGCCAACATGGATGAATCTGTAGCGACAGCCTTCAGGGTACTTCTGTTGTACCTTACCATTCTGACTGCACTGGGAATTTCTGATGACCCCTCATCACTCCAGGTGAGTGACCCCTTCCTTTGAGCCTAGTTATTAGCTGACCTTTCGTTTTTCTTTCTGTGTGTGTGTCTCATTAAGATGAAGTGCATATTTTATGGTTGATGTCTGGAACTGTGTTTGACCATGTGACTAGACTGCATTTGTTGTTCTTGTTGCCTTTTTTAAATTGATGACTATTTAACATCGGCCATAGTGTAGTGCTATTTGTAGACAAATAATGCAAGCATTTCCTATTAAATGACCTCCAAGGTGGCACTTTGTATGCATGTTTTGGTTTTTTAAAATTGTCTGGTTAGCTGAGAAAACAGCTGAGTGAGTGTGCTTTATTGAGGGAACAATACTTCCCCATAACAAGAATCAAGTTGTCAGTGAACATATTGTCAATGACCAGGTTGCGAGAGGATGAATGAATGTATGGGTGAGTTTGTAGTATACAGCTTGTGAAATGAAAATGGCTTTCCAGAAAAAAAGGATGCCAGCAGTATTAAGGTGCCCGAATTTTGTGCAGGAAGTGTGCAGCTCTGCCCGAGACCTGTTGGATGAGATGTCTGAGGCGGAGGAAGGCGAGGAGGAAGAGCAGCATGCTCGGTGGGCCCAGCTGGTTGTGGACCTGGTGCTGAGCATGCTCTCCATGCAGAGCCTGCATGTGCGTGCCGTCGCCACGGCCTCCTTTGCTCTGCTTCATGACCACTTGTCAGACGAGGCACTGGCCCTGGTGCTTGATGTGAGTCGCTGGCACCACCCTCTTCTAATGGAGTCAGTCTTGTTATTCTGCTTTATTGCGAAAGCTGTGTATTGACAGCTTACCTTTCCGACCTGTCATAGCTTCCGCCCGTGGTCGGATGACCATCCCTTACACACAATCCATGTGTCTTGCCTCATGCAACCTTCGTTGCTTTGATGTCATTGCTTGGGACATGCAGCTGTAAGCCAAACAATTTTAAATGCCACTTGGATGCTCTGTGCATATTTGAGTGGGGGCTATAAGTAGTTACGAGGAAAGGTGCGGTAGAAGAGGGTGGACACTTATACCTAATTGTGAAAGAAAAAAGGTTAATGATGCGGTGAAAGGTGCAGAGATTTAAAAAAAAAAGTTTACGCTTTCTCTCGCTGAGTTTTGCACGTTATCGTATATACTCGTGTAAGGGCCGCGCCTACAACTTCGCTGTAGGTAAATCCCCCCAAAAAAAGTCAGCCAAAAGAACTGCTTTTTATGTGCATAATTTTGCCGACTTGGTACATTACGCTGGGAGCTGGCAGAAAATAACTGCCTGCGACACTCAGAAGGGCCACACACATGTTGTCTCACATGTTTCACTCTGCCTGGAACCCCGAATATGCAGTGCCTCAGCGCTGCTAACTCATCTCGTGCTCTTGGTGTTCGCGGCAGAAAGAACAAAACGTTATGCCGTGCATGAGCTAAAATGTGGTATACCCACGCTAGCGCGTGTTTCCTTGTGGCGATGCATCTCACACCAGGTTCAGACTTCGGGATTCAGGTTCATCTTCAGAGACGCCGCGCCAACGGTGTCGCTAGGATTAACGTGCCTCGCACTGAAGCTGCAGTGAAAGCGATTTGAATGTAGTCACAGGTCCTAACTGTCAAAACCACAGAAAACAAATGCAGCCCTTATGCGAGTACTATATACAGTGTGTAGCATAGTGCAAATGTAGTCAGTTTTTAAGGCATAAGCCTTCTTGGCTCATGAGTGACGTGGACGGAAGTTGTAGATGGAAGTTTGTGTACGGAAGTTTATGGTAAATAAAACAAAAATGTAAAAGTTGATTAAGAATAGTTCTTAGGCAACATATATGTAATGAAATAAAAACAAGAAATAAAAAATAATGCAGAAAATTAAAAAAATAATAATTAAAATAAGAAAATTAACAAAAATGCAGAAAACAAAAGAAAATGGAAAATGGAGGGAGAAAGAGAGGACAGGGTAAGGCTTTCGCATTTGTGCTCATAAGCAGTCTTAAGTGCAATCCTGTAATTTTTTGTCAGTCTTCCCGTCTTGTGCAAAGGGCTGGTGAAAAATTGCAGGTGCTGACCTGCATTAAATGCTTGGAGGCCAACATGTGCAGATCTCAAAGGTAGTGATTTCAATGAAATGGAAGCAGACTTTATACCGAAACTCAGCATCTTGCTGTAATGTGCTGTAATATTCACGGGCTCATGCATATTTCTCAAAGATCCGAATGTTCTGTGCGATGTCAGGGCTCATTAAAAATTCCCAAGTGGTCGAAATTATACCAGAGCCCTCCACTATGGCACCTGTTTCTTCCTTTCTTTTTTCACTCCCACCTTCCTTCCTTCCCTTAAGGCACAGTTGAGGTGTCCACTGAGATGCGAGAAAGTTACTGGGCCATTTTCTTTCCTCAATGAAAAAAAAGAGAAATAAAGGAAACCAAAATGAGAGGAAAAAATTCAGTGCAGCTGCAGTGATTGTGTCCGTGACTGCCCAGCAGCTTGCAACTGCATGCCCTGTAGCCTGTTCGCACAACTGTTTGTTGCCTTTCAATACTCTTTTTGGGTCTTTTATGCTTGTGGAAGACTGCAGTAGTGCTTGTGGACTTGTAGCTGATTAATTTTGTATTGTGAGAAAAGAACAGTGTGCACTTGCATTTGGAAAACTCCTGGATGGTCCTAACTCCGAGGTTGTGGCAAAGCTTCACGTAAGGAAGAGTTTGGGATGCCTTTGTGGGCTTCATGACCACTTATTCAAAGTGGCACTAAATTTAAATGTGCTGGATGTTTGGTTTATCTCTAATGGCCAGAAAATGGAACAAACACTTTCAAAAGATATATATATATATATCTCCATCCTGGTCCCATCCTGGTCCCGGAGCTTCGGCGTCCTGCGCCTGCCGTGGTCGTCGGCCGTGTGTGCCTGGTCCGCACCGCCCGGCTGTGCCCAGCCCGCCAGACCTGAACCGACCTCGCCGCTTACCCCAGCCCCGTCCACCGCCCCGACCACAAGACACGACGAACTGACCACGTTGCCGCGACCGGAATGACCCGACCGACCCGAGACGCTGCCCACACGTGAGGACACCGCCCCCGTCTCTGCCGTTCGGTGCGCCCAGGGACCTCGGCCGTCGGCTCCTGGCAACCTGCGGCCCGGATGCTTCGTGGACCGGGACTCATTCGCCGATCGTCTCATTCACCGTGGCGGCAAGCCCTTCACCTCCTTCTTCTGTATCCAACCATTTTACAAGCCCATCGTCATCTGCAACATTTCATCTTCAGTGCCGATCTTCTCGTTCGCGATCGGGACGATCGCTCGGTGGCCCCGGGTAGTGTGACGAAGAAGACGAACTGTGCAGTGGAGCGGGCAGGAGCGCTCGCGCTAGGCCGGCAGCCATTAAATCATCTCATTTCCATCGATCATCGTGTCTCTTTCTTCGGCTGGCCGCCACGTAACAATATATATATATATATATATATATATATATATATATATATATATATATATATATATATATATATATATATATATATATATATATATATATATGGGGATACGAGCCTGCACATTTGTCTTGCAGCTAATTCTATATAGAACGGTGAATTGGCCACATTACCAACACTCTTTGTAGTCGATCAGTGGTGTACATGGCAAAAAGCATGGGTTGCCCTTAGCATCAGCTACCGTGTTGAACGGTCAGTCAAGCCACCTCAGAGTCATATCCAAATGTTCATGTCTAATGTGGCACTGAATATACTACTATTAATAAGGGCCTTGGGACGCCTCAGTCGATTGCAAGGAATGCATTGGAGACATCAGGAGGGTTTTTTTTTTCCTTTTTTCAGGACTCTCAATAAGACTAGAGGAATTTCATGTACTATAGTACTTAACTTTTGCTGTTTCCCTCAATTCAAATTTTCTTCTCAAATTTCCCGCAACATGCACCTTCTGAAGCATTCGCCCCCTCCTCTTACCATTCTATTCACTGAAGGTGTTTACTTACCGTGCCAAATGTTGGTTCAGGGTTGCTTCCAAGGAGCTTTTCTTTTTAATTTTCATTGTATTGTGCAGGTCTTTTCGTCGAAAAAAAGTGCCGATGAAGAGGAAGAAGAAGAAGGAGGAAGCGACAGCGACAAAGAAATGGAAGGTGCTGGCTTATGCTTTTTGGCCATATCAGCCACTGCAAATTTAGCGTCGCATCCTAGAAAGGCTCCATGACGGTCCAACATCTCAGTGTATTCTGTGGTGACTGCTTTCGAAGGCTGGCGGAAGAGCCTTTCTCGATAGCAAGGGTCCTTTGCCGAACCACACAGAAATGGCCAGATTTAACTGTGTCACCTTTTTCAAATGAATTGGCTTGGGTCAGTATTATAAAAACTCTGCTGCTGTCAGCTGCATTATGGCATGACAACTGGTGAACGCTGTCAGAGCTAGAGCTTTGCTACAGGTATCTAATTAGAAGTTTTCATTTTGCAGCTTCTCTGCTTGAGCACAGGTGATCGATCCCAGCACCTTCTGAATGTTAGGCAGATGCTCTAACCACTAGGCCACTGTTCAATTTAATGTTTTAAGCAGGAGCATTATGTAGGGACTGACCAGGCTGAGTTCGTAACCTCCTAAATAAGTGAGAAAAACTGTTCTGTTAGGTACCCAAAGTTGGTATTTTTCATTATGGCAGTCTGATGAATGTGTAGAGGGCAGCCTTAAAAATCTGACTTAGTTCTTTTTTATAACTTTAAGGCAATGCACATATACAATTTAGTTAAGTCTTAACATGCTTTTTTTTTTTTTCCAGTTGACACTGAAAGTGAAGAAAGTGATGAAGCCAGTGATGCAGAAAGTGAAGAGAACTGCGATCCGGATGAGGAATTGAGGGCAAGGCTCAGGGCAGCACTAGGAGGTGCAGCTGCTGATGAGGACGACTCGGTACGTTCTGCATATTAGTTTAGAGAGTTTGATTCCTGTGCAGGGGTATTTTGATACCAAGTTGAAAAAACAGATGTGCAGCGATTTGCACAGCTGCCATTACTGTTACGGAGAAATGCAACACACAGACTTGCACCCTTTATCTGAAAATGTTCAGAGAATGGGTTATATTTACTAAATGTTAGTTAACATAAACATTTCATAAGTTTTTGTGGCTTTTACCAATAACATTGGCAACTCAAGAGCTGCTGGTGAGCTTGTTACTTCTAGGTAGCTGGACATGGTAGAAAGAACTCTGTCACAAGTGTGCCATTTGGAAATCTCCTTGCTGTGCTATATGCAAATCACCAGGTGTTTGTCGAGATTTACATGCTGTGACAGAAATGGATTTTAGATTTGAGCATGCAGTGATAATGTTAGTTAGTGATAACACTGGCATGTTGTTGTACTATAAAGTAGTGGGAACTATAACAGTTGTGATGCATTATGTCGCGGTGTCACGTTGTGTCATATGCGAGATTTCTGTGCGTAATCACTGGCAGGAAGCCTGGCCAGTGCACTTAAACATGTGATTTGTTTTGTTTTTCCACATGTTTCTGCTGCACAGCCACCGTTTTTCATGATTTATGCACCCAGCATCTGACATAACATGTGGGAACAGCGTGAGACTTTGGCATGTCAATGTGGAATATAATACATGGAAGTCTGTGTGCATTTAACTGGGGCTGGGCTCCTGTGAGGTAGAAGCCAGGAAAGGATACCAGCTGGCTACATATTGATGAGCTTCAACTATACTAATGTCACTTCAATCTCATTTTTTGCTTCTTTTTCTCATCTGCATATTTGTTCACATGAAATGAACAGAGCACAATTCTTTTCGTCTTTTTTTTTTCCCCAGGATGCGGACGAGATTGTTCCAACAGATGAGCAAATGTTTGAGTTGGATGGGGCCATTGCCGAAGCATTTCGTGGTAGGCTCCGGCCTGACAACAAGGAGAAGAGCAGGGAACGGACAGTGAACATTCATTTTCAGACAAGGTACGCTACACTTCTTCAACTTGGCGACTTATTTTAGGCGTAAGTGAGAGCATCCACTTAGGGTAATGCCCAATGTAGGAATTGGTTGTGATCTTTGAGTTTCTTTAAGGTGCAGCTGGAAGTTGCTCCTGCAACAGCAACTAAGGTGCGACTTTAGTTTATGAACAAAAAAAATGAGCATGTATTTAAGGCTTTAGTGAAGATTGTTCTGGATGCACTTGTAAGTTCTTCCTCATCGATGCATTCATAGTTTTAGTCAGATTACTAGGTAGCACTAGCCTTGTTTCAATTGTGATCTTATTTTCCTGCCACTTGTGCTTGTGGCAACTTTGTGCTTCCAATAGCAAGAAAGAGTTGTTTGCAAATCAAATTTTGCCCTTTAATGGTTCCCACTAGTGTGGAATGTTTTTTGTCTTGAGGGAGCTGGAAAGGCAGAATTCAACACCCAGTGCATACTGGAACAAGCAGGCTTTTCTTATGCGCCATCTTTGTGTTGGAACTTATCTCTTGCCTGGGGACCTTACCTACATGCACAACCTGTGGCCACGATGGTGCATGCAGGTGTTTGAACCTCCTGAATGGCTATGCCAAGAGTGGTGTGGCACCCCTGCACCACCTTGTCAGGATTGCAGAGACCCTGGTCAAGGCATCGTCTTCAGGTGCCTTGAGAAGTAGCCACGAGGTCCTCAATGTCATTGCTGACACCCTGCATATTGTTAGTAGCACACGAAAGGTGAGGCACAAAACTCCTGCTCTGCCTTGTTTCGGTGCAGTTTTTTTTCCTTTTCCAGTGACTAGTCTCAGCATTAACGCATGTGCCGCAATGGCATCTTAACTCATTGCTGATTAACGCAGCCTGCTTTGTGCACTTTGATTTAATTATGGATGTCTTGTCTGTGTTTTGTTAGTTCAGAAGGGGATGTAGCTTTCACAGTGTGTAGCAGATGACGAGAGAATGTGTGTTGTTCTTTGAGAAAAAAAAAGATAAGAATGCCCTAAGTTTAAAGAGATTGAGAACAAATTCATCCACGTTTTGTTCTCGGCAAAAATCAATTTCATGGCTCTTCTCAGTTATGTCCGTGCTTGTGTGGCCACAAAAGACATAATTATGTTGCTGAGAAAATCAGATCAACAGTTAGAAAAATCAGTGCATCCCAAGTGCCCCAAAGAGTTAGTTTTATGTTTAGATGGACTGCCCACTTAAGGGGCTAAATACTACTACGTAATAGTACCTTGAAAGCAGCAATGTTGCATTATAGGATAGTTGAAGAGTTCACTTCGTTGAAATGAGCATCATTTTGGTTTTGCTTGAACTTGTAGCAGGCATTGAGGGCACACCATTCTTGAATTTTTTTTTGGCTGTGCCTGAGACACGGAGCAAGACTATATAGGAGGTGAAACTCCCGTCAGTGCGAGCGAGCGCAGGCGACCAGATAAAGTCACAATTGTATGCGCCGACGGGGTCGCATGCAGTGGCGGCGCCATGCGGCATGTCGTAGAAGCAGCATCGAAAAAAAAAAAAATGCAGCGTCCGGGCAGGCAGCTCCGGCGCGCTCACCGGTGGCATGTGCTCAAAGCAGACGACAAGCATACGACACGGGTGTTTGTGTCAGGCACTCTGTGACGTTGTATTTCTGCGCCCTTAACTCAAACAGCAACAGTTCTTGTCAGCGCCTATGCTCAGATGGTTGAATCGTAGCACCAGTTGCTCTTCGGGCTACCAGCGGTAAAGAAGCGCATGAGAGTGCCCTCAATAGAAGTCAGGCACGCGCGGATGAACGGGAGCAACACGCTCGACTGGTTGCCTTGGCAACCGAAATGCAGTAGTTTCTTTCCAGGCCGCCAGGCGCCGCCAGCATGATAGTGGCGTCGCGGGTTTGTGACCTTTTCTGGTCGCCGCAGACAGCGGAGTTTCCACTCCCATATAGTCTTCCTCCGTGGCCTGAGAGGTGTTGTGTTGGAGGGGAGGGAGATTTTGCTAATCCTGCTTTTTCAGGCCATAGTGTGCTGCATAGTTGCATAATTCCGGATACTTTCTGTGCAGTTTGGTGCCACTTCGGATGTGCGGAGTGATATAGAGTCCCTCACATCGACTGTCATGGAACAAGTGATGCTGGGTGAGTGCAAAGCCTTTCGTCAAAATTTGCATTATTACAGTGTGATATAGTTTGCAAAAGTGTATGTGCCATTGATAGAGAAATGCCAAAAGTTTTGCTTGTTTGTAATTTTTTTTGTCATCCCCTTTTCGCAGTGTCTCACGTTGCAATGAAGAACTCCTTAAGTGCTCTTTGCGCATTCCTGGTAAGTACAAGGCCAGCCATGATCTTAACAAGTGTTAAAGCATTGTACTACTGGAGTGCTGTTTTTTTGACTGCGTGCGTGTAGTAGCAGTTGACCTAATGTAATAAATACAGTTGTCCGAGCTGTGGTTAGCTTGCACTAATTCTGCATCTGACACCCCTCACAGATTCGTTGCCACAAGAAGGTGTGCAGTGAATTGGTAAGTACATTGCCACGTGGTCTTTTCTTTTTTTTTTCTTTCAGTTTTGCTTCTTTAGATGTATGGCTTTATCATATATGTTCCGGCTCTGTATTTGGTTGGGATGTCAGAGCGTGTGTGTGCTTTGACATTTGGAAGATTTTCTTGAGATGTAGCAACAAGCTTCAGCTGAGCAAGAGGCTTACCTTTACCATTTATATGGATTTGGCATACAGCATGTATTTCAAGTTCAGATCACTCTTGTTGCTCAAGTTCTGGTGCCTACATATGACGTGTGACACCTTAACCTCAGATTTCTATTTGGTGTGTCTGTATTTGTGAAGCTAGTTGGACTGGTGCAGCTTTGTAGCACCAGAGCATTGCTACAGATGCATCGTTGACACTTGATATGGTTCTGTCATGTAATGATCCTAGCTTTAAGTGTGCTATGGGCACTTATATACCATACTGTGATTATTCATGTTGAAGAAAGACAAAAAAATTGTGCGTACTCACTTTGTCATCTGTTTTCAGTTTACCACATGTCACAGTTATCAAATTTTAAATTGGGTGGTGCACTGCAATAAAATCTACTTGTCTTGGTATGCTTTTGTTGCTTAGATGTTCACTTATCCATGCCAATTAGCATTTTTAGTTTGGTAAAAGGAAACTGTGAGAAATGCAGGCTGCCTTACAAATTTTTAAGAGCTGAAAAAATACACCGAGTTTTGGAGAGATTGATGGCACCTTTTTTTTTTCTATATGGGCCAAATCTGTCGTAACAAAAACCGAGAAAAATTAAGTTTTTTATCCGCAGCAAACCATTGGAAGCTCTTACGTGATATGCTTTAGAATGCTAGTTATAAGGCCCGTTAAATTTTTATAGATTTTTGAGGAAAGATCTATGGGCAAACTTACAATTACAACTGAACTTCGGTTGAATTCAGTGTCTGGATTTGGCTCATTTCGGAAAAAAAAAAGCTCCTCTATGTAGTTGCTTCTTTATCTGCCTTTTTTAAATATACGACCTGTATTAAATGTAGCAAGCTTAGAACCTGCCTGCAAATGAGGTTGATAGTAGATGAGTGAAAATCCCACGTTCCTTCTCTCATGTTGTTTAGAACATCAAGAAGGTTGACAAGCACTGGTACATGCCACTTTACATGAAGACTCTCAACTCCTACTTGGATGAAAAGTAAGCTCTCCATTGTTTGTCCATGTCTGCTTTGTCGATAGTTTGGTGTACATTTTATGCTTCTAATGATCTTTTTTTTACACTGAATTCCGTAGTTGTACTGAATCTTCAGTTCAGTTCACTGTCTTCCATTATTAGGCCTAATTTTCGGTACAGCAAGCTCATATGTTGCCCCTGACCTCCGTAGTGTTACCACTAAAGAAAACACTGGTGTACCTAAACCATGTCTCTCAGAGATATAATGGCGGCATTGCTCTCTTCTTTTGCAGCTGTCACGTCAGCCCACAGCTTTTTGTTAAGCTCATGGAAGCATTTCCGGTGAGTGTGCTTCTGCTGCCTGGTGCTTTGTTTCCCGTCTTGGAATACTTCACCCTATGTTTCATGCTGAGGCATTCGAGACAAGCCCAATGCTGAACATTGTCTTTCCTCTCACCTCAGGAGCACTGTCACGATTTCATCGAGTACCTTACGCAGCGAGCGACGGACTGTGCTGAGCGCAACTACAAGCGGCTTCACATTCTCGGTCTTCTTGTTGCTGCTTTCCGGATAGTGCAGGTAAGCAGAAATATGAAGTGATGACAGAAGCAGATGCCCCAGCTGCTCTCTTTAGCATTTGACCTCTGAGCCTTTCTTTCGTTGTCTCTTGTCATTCAAGGTGGACGCTAGCGCCAAGAACCAGTTGGCTCCAGCGATGACCACACTGAGTGAACTGTCTATAAAGGTAAGCCGTGCTCATGGTGTGCTGGTAGTGTTTCTCTTATCAAGGACGGCATGAGGGAACGCTCACAATAAAATGTTGTTTCACGGAAGTAGCAATTTTAAATGGCAATTGCTTTCAGCTGGTAGTTGGCGCCATATACTAGCGGATTTTGTCAATTTTCCAGTAGTGAGCAGTTCAGCTTCTCGCTTGCAATGCACTTCTTGCACAGGAATGAAATCAATCAACCTTGCCTTGCAGAGTTCTGTTGCACAATTATTTTTGTTGCACAGATTTGGAAATGCAATCAGTAATTGTACCATGGCTTCTTGTAGACTTTGTGCAAGTTTTTTCTTTTTTTTTTCCGCCTGTGAAACATTGCTTGGCAAATGGCACAAGTCTTGAAGGGCACACAACATTTAATGATCCTGCTGTTTGTAGTACTATAAGGCACTTGCTGAAAAGTACCCAATTCCTTATTGATTACATTGACAATATTGTGAAGAAATTTAAAGGAGTATAGACAAGAAATTTTGGTAGCATGTTTTCTTCTCTACAATGATTTAGAAGACACTACTACACATGAATCGCTATGTGATATTCGCCTAAGACCGCTAAATAATGTATTATCGAATTTTTTCTGTCATGCTGTTTCAGTCTTGGTTTCAACAGCCAAACGATGGCTATGACGTCAAAAAGTGCCTTTATGTCACATGAGGCCTGCAAAAACGCCGATACAATCGCTGCTTCATCATTTTAATTCACTACAGTGTTGAAGGCAGCCTGCCTTAGGAGCCAGGATGACAGTGAAGGTGGAAGCAGCAATTATATTGCAATTTTTCATGTCTCACGTTACATGTAAGTACGCGTTGATGTCACAGTTTTCATTCAGGTGTTGAAACCGAAACAATATGAGAAAGAAATGCGATTATAAATTATTTAGCGGTTGCAAGAGAATTCTAGGTGATAATTCATGTACAGTCAAACCCACTTATAACAATATTGAAGTGGCATGAAAATACTATTGTTAGAACCGATAATTGTAATAACCGGGTTGTGCCGATAAAAAAAAAAGATGACAAACTTTAAACCGTTTATTACAGGAAAGACCCGGAGGGGTTTGATTGTTGTAATTCCTGTAAAAACTCGTTATTCGAACTTCAGGGGTCCGGAAATATGTTCAAATTATTGAATTGTCCTAAAAAACACAAGAACTGATTGCATCACAGTGTATTTGTTTTGTGAAAGACTGGACATTGGTTGCTTGCTTTTGAGATGAGAACGGCATGACGATTTTTTTTTTTTTCACATTTTCATAAATGTTTTATTGTATGTATACTGTTGGGAGCATCGAAGCAGAACTGCTCAAAAGTGGTAAGGGCCTCCCCAGTAGTGTTCACATTGCAACGTGGAAGCGCTGGAGCTGCACCACTATTGCGTCACACCCCTCACAAGCGGCAGCGTCGAGTGAGGAGGCTTCATTACACAAACACGAACGTCACATTACGAGCTCATAGTTTTGGCGCACTGAAAGAACCATAGAAAGAAGCACGCAGTTGAATGCAATTGTATGTGCGAATTAGCGAGCGTACAACGCCATAGACTGACTTGGGCGTTGGCCGGCCAGGACTGTGCTGGCAGTTCTAATTATATGGATTTCCAAATTAATGTACCATGAATTACAAGCTTTTACTATTATATTACAACTTTGCAAAGGTTCCTGTTGGTTACTGTCCGCGCTGGTGACAGCTGCAATAATGGCCTCGTCGGTGAAGTCTTCATTTGTCATGGCTGCATCGTCAGCATGCAAGAATTCAACTAGACATGCTGCGATCATCATCGTTCACCTCTGACCAAAGCACCGTCATCACTGCACCGGCGGGAGCGTTGCGCGCCTCCGCGTCACTGGCACCAAGCCCACTTCCTGGAAGCAGTTCCTAGGGGAACTCCAAGGAGAATGCAGAACTGGCAGAACCAAGGGTGCGGCGACAGCTGACAAGAGAAAAACCACGCTGGTAACGCACATGCACCACACCGAAGGCATCGACTGATTGGGAGTACACATGGCACGCATGGCCAATGCAGCAATGCAGCAGCTCACCTTATGCAGTGACGCATGTCCTTTGGACACTTGAAATCTGCGAAGCGGGAACCATAGTCCAGTTAGCGAAGAGCAGGGAAGGTGGAACAGCGCACGCGCTGCTGGCGCCAGCCGTAGCTCAATGCAAAAACAAAGAAAAACGCGCTGGCGCGTTTTCTTTCTACGAGTGGTACGCTCCTCAGAAACGATACTAATGGACTGCTCCACAAAGGCTCCCTACTGGTTTTCCTTCCTCCATGCTCCCTACTTTCTTCTCTGCATGGGCCCTTTGCACAGGGGAGTGCATCCGTCGTTTCTCCAGCCTGTGTCGCTGTGCGGCAAGCAAGCATCCTCGGAGCGCCCAGTGGCGGTGTCTCCGAGTGCGTGGTCACGGATTCTTTTGCTTTCGCGCCGTCGCCAGCATCGCTGCTGCTGGCTCGGTGTGTTGGCCGGCTCCACATGCGAGCTGCGGCCGAGTTCAAACCCGCGTCTTTCTGGTCAGCAGCCAAGCGCCATAACCACTGAGCCACCACTGCAGCTCAGAGGGATATGTGTCATTGGTTCGATTGCAACGTTTCCATGTTTTTGTTTCTTCTATGGTCGACACTCAGTGACCAGATTTAATTGTTTTAACTGATAATGTGCTATGACAGCATTGCTACAAGCAGTTTATTTTACCATATAGAACACATGTTAAACTGGCGGTGCCGCGACTAGCCATTGCTACATTAGATATGTTGTTATAACCGGTATTGTTATAAACGGGTTTGACTGTTTAATAAGTCCTTACGCATCATTGTAACGCACCAAAAGCTTAGGTGTCTATACTCCTTTAAAAGGTAGTTTTGTTCCCTGGATGATTTCATAAAAAAATTTAGGTAATCTATGCTTGAACGCTGAAAACTGACAGTAGTCGCAATTGCATATGCAGTTCATGAAATTGGAAAATAAAAATGAGAACACATAGCAGGCAGCTCCATTATTTCCTTGTGCTAATAAAATGTTTTGCGGTTTAGTCTGTTCTCACTGTCGATATGCAGTGCCGCTTTACAAGCTCTGCACTCGTTTCACCAACACAAGGGGTAATTCATGTGGTGTCACCAGCACTATTATGCTGTCCAGCGCTTAACTTCAGTGGTGCAAGCCAGAGCAGGTGTCATTAAGCCTATTAGAAGTGCTTGGTGGCCTTCCCCCGTATCTCCAATAACTATAAAATAGTGGTAGCTGTGATGTCGGCCAATACTTCCTATAGTCATTGAGGCGGAGGCATCACTGCTTTTCAACTTAATAAACTTTTTTCTCATAAAAAAATGCATTGGAAGAAAAACATGAATGCCTGTAGAAGGTAACAAAACTTTTCTTTGAGAGAAGACTCAATACATTTAAAAAGTCAGTGCGTTTTTGTTCCAGTGCACGCGCACGTGGTGAAATATGCTTTCAAAAACAAAGTTTTCGTGTGTAGTGTTGTTTCTTTTAACTTTGTGCAACTTTCTGTTCCAGTTTCTTTCTGTAACTGGTGATACTGTGTCTAATTTTATAAATACAAGGCAAGGCTTTTCCCTCTTCTTTAATAATTTTATCATGCATTTCAGCAGATTGTCAGTCCCTTGAAACATTTGCACACGAGAAGGAAGCTGGGCACATTGATGCACGGCAGAATGGGAAAACCAGCGAAAGAATCCACAGGAACATGTTTGTCTTATGCACTTCATCTGCGTGTTCTGCTGTTGCTTTTTTTTGTCTGGTGGTTATCTTGTTCTGTCTTAACAACTGCATATCTTTGCAGATGCTGGGTGAGATGGCAGACAAGCAGGAGCCAAAGTTTCACCTCCTTGTCGAGCTGTGCGACCTGCTGCTGCTAATGGCCAAGCAGTGCACCAACATTGGCATGAAGGTGATGTACAACTTTCTTTCACAATTAGTTTGTGATAAGCGCAGTGTACTTGCCTCATCTACACCAAGATCAAGTTCTCTACTGACAGGGGGATATGTCTGGTTTGATTTATGGGGGTTTAACATCCCAAAGCGACTCATGCTCTGAGGGACGCCGTAGCGAATGGCTCCAGAAATTTGGACCGCCTGGGGTTCTTTAACATGCACCGACATCGCACAGTACACGGGCCTCTAGAATTTCACCTCCATCGAAATTCGACCGCTTTGGCCGGGATCAAACCCGCGTCTTTCTGGTCAGCAGCCGAGCGCCATAACCACTGAGCTACCGCGGCACCTCAGTGGGATATATGTTATTGGTGTTCATCACAGGGATCTCCATATCTGCATGTATAAATTTTGAAATGCCCCTCGTTGGCATGCGACGTCTTCTAGCTTTCTAGTGGATACTCTTACGCGGTCACCATCTAGTTATTTGAATGTTATAATGCAAATATCTGTATTATTCAGTCAGTTTCATGGAACCATCAGTGACACTATGCAGTTGTTGGTGGGGTTCTTTCTTCTTTTTTGACTGCTTGGTTATTTAGACTTGTTTTTCATTTTCACCAAGTTCAAAATCTGTTAATAGCTGCATAGCCACTATAGTATTCCACAGCGGTTTGGCGTAGTGCTTGAATCACTCCGTCACGGGTTGACCTGGTATTGCACTGCCTCTGGGGTCGGCCCGGGTTATAATAGCGCGCGTCTTTTCTTTTAATCTTTGCACTCCTATCTTTCAACTCTCCTACTTTCAGCACATGGCAGTGATTGTGGCTTGGCTTGAGCCAGTGGGCAGGCCTGTGCACTTTCCTTTTCATTCTTCCTGTCAGCAACAGCAGCAGCAGCAGCTAGCGGTTTGGCTTACTGTATGTTCATTTCTGGTGTTGATGACCAGAGCAACTAAGTTTGACATTATAGTCAGGGCAGAGAGATTAAATAAATAAAAAGGTCTCTAGGTATGTAGTCTAGTTTGGGCTGGGTCATTTGGACCAGGAAACAATATAGAAGCCGACTACACGCATACCACTGCCTTTCTATGGATAAGCCCCCTCCCCCCCCCCCCCCATGCACATACAAATGCAGCCTACTGTGCACTGTCATTTGCATATAAAGGAAGCTCCTTACTTTATATTTATTGTTCAGATTTTTGTTGTGTTCATACACACCGTGTATAAAATGCCTTTGTTAAGTACTTCTCGCCACTCAGGAGGCACTGCATTTGTTCTGAAAGCTGAAAATAGGGCTAGTTGGTTTTACATAAAATCACCTTCAGTAGTGCACTACCCTGGTTACAGACAGCAACAAAGGGATGTAAAAACTATACAAACATGCACAGTAGTTGTGCACAAATTAAGTCTCTAGGTCAACTCGAATGTAAATCGACCCCCCACATCACATTTATGAAAACAAAAAAACTTGGAGGTCCTTTACACTTGGCCTTGAATAGTAGAACGCGATAGCACTATCCTGCCGCCTCCGCTTATCGCCAGCCGGTATCGGCTGCCATGCGCGGGCGTGCCCGTGGGCACATTCCAAAACGAAAATGTATTGGTCACTGTACTACTCGTCCACACTTGCGCCATCGTCCTCACTAGCGCTGCCGTCGTGATCGCTGCTGCGGTCCCACAGCACGTCGTTCTAACATCGTCTTTCAGCGAAATCCCGCACTTCGCAAACAGCCGCATCACATCGCGTGGAACAACTGAAAATTTTGCCTCCCTGCAGCTGCCACACCTGTATCACCCGTTGCGAGCGTCAAACTTGCGGCCCGGCGCGCAGTTCGTTTCTTCGGCATAAAGAATGACAGCCATCTTGAATGTAGACGTGAACTAGCGGCGGTCGCCTACCGGAAACGGAGCACAAATTACGAATGACGAAGCACTACATTAAAAACTTGTGAAACGCGGCCGACACGAGTCAAATACGTCAGAGCCCAAGCGAAACTACGCGTCGGCTCTTCCGTTGCCTCCCGGCACTCCCCGGCGCCGCTGCGGTTCCGAGTGGCGGTGCCGCCTGGATTGGAACAGCGGCCCTTCCATCAACTATCGACGCTCCCTTGAGCACCGGGAGCGCGGTTGAAAGTAAACAAAAAAACGGACGATGCCTATTAAGAGTAGAACATGGATGCGTTATCCGGCCGCCGCCGCTTATCAGCAGACGCAATATAGGGCCGTGTGTGGAGAGTGGGCTGGCGCCTATTTGTTGCTTATCAACAGCCACCATCGGTGGCCTCGCGCGGGGTGGGGATGCCGGTTCTGCGCGTTGACATAGCAGCTGCTTAAGACCAGCACCAAGAGCGATGCGACGCAGCCGCGCAGCAAAAATGCAACCGCACTGTAGCATGCCTGATATTTCGTTTGTCTCGCCTTTATTTATGGTGCGATGCTTTTATTTCGATTTTAAGTCGACCCCCTCCCCACTTCGGACTTTCAAATTTTGAAAAATAGGTCGACTTACAATCGTGTAAATACGGTATGCATTAGTTGTTTTTTTTGTGTGTGTAAAAGTTTTGATTTTCTTGTATGTCAGTGATGCAGTGCTTTTAATGTTTTTTTAGTATCCTCATCATCTAAGCCAGTCGTAAATGTGAACAAATCAAACTCGAACATTAACTTTTGGGGTAGGTTCCTTTTTGTTTGTTTCCTGAACTTAAATTGCTGTTGTGCGAATGCTTGGAATTTCTAATTCGAGTCGAGTATTTTATTTGGTTCGTATTTGATTTGGTGAATGGATATGTGGCAACCTGTCCACTTCCGGGCGGGACGACAATAAGAGGGCCCCTTCTGCTAGCCAAAATATAGCCAGGCTGCGTAGTTTCGGTTCCTAAGCTTCACCACCAGCCCGCGATTAGTTCACTGTACCGCGATGACGGCGACTATCGGCCGCGCCGCCATAACGCTTCCATATGTCAATGCTGGCTGGCACTTCGCTGGTCATTTTTTAAATGCGTAGCATTAGATGCTCCATGTGTGAAGCAGACATGGCAGTAATTAAATTATTAGAGAGTTATAGCATATTGTTACCGTGTTTACGTTACCGTTTACCGGGCCCGGCTAGCAACATCTGCGCATGCGCCGCCACTTTCCGGCCCGCTAGCACTTTACGGAATCTCTTTTAGCATTGCGGAGAGTTAGAGTTCGCTCGTAAACAAACATGGCGGTGCCCTGCACGGCCGCTTCGGACCAAATACACCACCGCCGACGCGTTCTTCGGCGCCATTTCTCGCTATAAATTAAAGGCATTCGCCTTTGCAGACTCACCCATACGTCGAGGTTTGAGTAACAACTAGGCCATATTTTTGAGATAATTTGCCGATTTGTGAGCAGTTAAGCCTGACTATATGTCGTGTACATAGCCAAATAGCAACTACACCGCAGCTCTTCAGTTTTGTGCCTGATTTAACATTTTTCTTTATTTTCATGATTTTATTCCGAGAAAAAGAAAGACTGGTCATTCCATTGCTATATTCATCAGTAATTGCAGAAAATAAAAAGTTTCTTCAGCCCGGATTTGGAGTGCTTTAACTCACTGTCACTAGATGGCGCCACTGAGTTCACATCCAAACACAAAGAAGCGACGATGCGGCACGGCAAACAGGTGTCGAGTTGCGCTTTTTTACAGCACTCGCAACACAACGTGTGCTGCGTGTGCAAGCTTACTGAGGTCTACGTAGTGAGATTGTCAACTGGCCAGGGCAGGCAAAGGTGTCTAGCTTTACGGGCACATTTGAAAAGCCGCTGAGTCGGCTGTTAGCTGAAGTGCAGTCGGTACGTCTCTATATCCCAAAAAAAAGGTTATTAAAGTGCATGTAGCGTCTCACTTCATAGAAATGATTGCGATGCATCCGCATTTTTGTTTGCAATAAAAACTGGGCATCTGCCATCATCATCAGTCGTTTTAGCCTTACGGTAACTGGTTACGGGAGAGACGGTACGCTAAACGTCTTCTGGCGTGCGCCGCGCTAACCGGAAAGTCCGGCGTCCGGTAACACGGTAAACGGTAACGTAAACACGGTAACGATATGCTATAACTCTCTATTGTCACTCAATTACGGTGTTTACTTTTCCCGGTAAATTGTGCTGTAATGCATCACTTTTCTCGTCGAGTAATTTAGTAATGCAATGAATTACTTTTGGGCCGTAATTTGGGAGCGAAAGTAATTAATTACTGTCCATATTACTTCTATTGAGAATGCACCACTGCACTTTATGTTGGCAGAGATGTGATGTTTCATTTACTGGGTCGGCCACTAGAAAGCAAGAGCGAGGCGCAGCTTGCGTGGCCTGAGCTGCCACCTTGGAACTGGGAAAAGGGAAAGGTACAGTCTTTGTCAAAAATATACAGTCCAAGGGGTTTGTTTCCAAGCCGTTACCGGTGCTCTTAAGCACGTTTGACAGTTCTAAGCTTGGGAGGGTTGAGAACGTAAATTCCTCTCTCCTGCCTTTGTGGGATTAGGGTCCCTGAGTGTGCAAGAGGAGCCGCGCTGTAGCGCTCAGAAGCAGACCCCTCGGGCTGTATACTTTTGACAGACTGCATATAGCTACTGGCGCTTCACACGAACAGAAATACTGACATGCAATTTTGCGAGTTTACGCGACAGCGTAAGGGCGCCGTGTCGCAGAAAAGCTGATGTGGGTGTTGCCGTCCGCGTGGCGGAAAAATCCGAACCGGTGAAAAAGGTGGCACTTACAAGAGGCTCCCATAGATGGCGCCAGCCACACCAGCGGCGCATCGGTTCTTCAGCCACCGGATATATATATATATATATATATATATATATATATATATATATATATATATATATATATATATATATATATATATATATATATATATATAGATGGATGGATGGATGGATGGATGGATGGACGGACGGACGGACGGACGGACGGACGCACGCACGCACGCGGGCGGGCGGGCGGGCGGGCGGGCGGGCGGTACGGCTGAACCCTTTAAATCGGGCGGTGGCTCAAGCCACCTAGCCTTGACTAGCCTAGCAATGGAGCAACCGCGAGCAACGAGCCAAGCGCACTGGCCGCCAGCCCGCGCCTGCCTCCTCACCCTCATCTAAACACGGAACACGCGACGACTCCCGTCGCCTCTCAAGCTGCTGTGCAGCAGACCAATCGCTCTACTTCTAGCGTGGAGGAAGGAAATCTGAGGGAAATGGTTTTTTTGGAAAGGAAATGGCGCAGTATCTGTCTCATATATCGTTGGACACCTGAACCGCGCCATAAGGGAAGGGATTAAAGGGGCCCCGAAACACATTTTCAGTGCATTGTTGGTTGCATAGAATGAGGTATAGTGATGCTATTAACATCGGTCGTACCGCGTATGCTTTGGTTTTTAATATTTTAATTAGCTCGCAAAAACAAATTCGTGGTGCTGACGGTGTCACCATACAGTGGCTGTTTTTAGCAGCGAATATGACATCACTTTGCGCCAGCTTGATGATTGGACAAAGAGTAAATATACTGCAAATTGCGTGAATAACTGGAGATACGTTTTTCCAAGTTTTTGTGTTTTATATTACATTAACAGAACCAACTTGTTTGCCCTAGATAAAAGCACTGTAAATCAAGTGAAACAAAAACACGCCACCAGAGGCACTGGCTACTTCTTGCATCGAAGGACTTTGCGCCTCTGTAAACATCCTACGACCTAGCACGAAACACTTATGGCTACTATGTATCCGAGAGCGGCTTTGCGGAATCGATCCGTTCGAGCCATTGCACTCTGTAAGAGTTCGTTTCGGTCGCAAGGAAGGATGCGTTCGTTTCACATTTAGCAGGCAGTGCGCATCGTCAGCTTGTGGAGGATCTCCGGGTGGTGGTGCCAGATGGCGCCACGTTCCCGTCAACAGCGCGCGCTCCTTGCTCGCCGTGGCCAACCAACGCGCTAGGAGCGACGGGCGATGGTTGGCGGTAAGCAGTAGCGGTACGCGCTATGTGTCTGATATCTTACGCTGGCTGTCACACCGTCGCAGTATCTCGCGCTCGAGTTCGGATCCATGAGTAAGGGAACGTCACTGATCAGTGTTCCCTTCTGCGCCGTCAACGTGACGCTGAAGCATCGCTTGGGTCAGCTGGACGTTCGCATGATTGTTGTAACCATGAAAACGGCGCTGCCAGCCTTGGCATGAACGAGTTACAGAGAACAGGCAACCATGGAGTGCAAATTTCCGCCACGCTCTAAGATAGGCTGTTTTTATTGGTCGCGCTGGGTGTCGTCATTGGGAGAGTGAAATGGGAATGGGAAGCTGCGCGAAAATCGAGTTGAGGGCAGCATATTGTTTGCTTGTATGTTGAAATTTCTTCATTGAATAACTCCCGTTCCTATGCATCGATTCTCGTAATTCTTTTTGAATCAGCATCTGTGCGACATAAAGAATCCATCTGAAGCGTAACCGGCATCCGCTCAAGCGGTGTTTCGCAGCCCCTTTAAGGAGGGAGTGAAAGAAGAAAGAGGTGTCGTAGTGGAGGGCTCCGGAATATTTTTGACCACCTGGGGACCTTTAACGTGCACTGACATTGCACAGCACACGGCCGCCTTAGCGTTTTTCCTCCATAAAAACGCAGCCGCCGCGGTCGGGTTGGAAAAACGCTAAAGCGCCCGTGCGCTGTGCGATGTCAGTGCACGTTAAAGAAGTTCAAGTTAACTTTATTGCCGTCGATGTAGAGGCCCCTCCGCTCCCTCAGTATAGATAAGGGGGAAAGAATCGGTTTGTAATATAGGTCTCTCACACCCAAGGAGTGCAGGGACCGGACGAGCGCCTTGACCACTCAGCCACCCTCAACTCGATTTTCGCTGTTTCTCTCATTCCAATTTCACTTTCCCAATGACGCCATTGGGTGGGACCAATCACGTTGCGCAAGTTGCTTGTGAATTCGTTAAAACTCGTTCTTGCCAAGGCTGACAGCGTCGTTTCCATGGTTACAACAACCACGTGGACGCCCATGTGGCCCAGCGATGCTTCATAACATTGATCAATGGCCTTCCCTGGCTTATCCGAACTCGAGCGCGATATCTTACGACGGAGGGACGACCTGCACGAGATACTCAATAGAGAGTTATAGCATATCGTTACCGTGTTTACGTTACCGTTTACCGTGTTACCGGACGCCGGATTTTCCGGTTATCGCGGCGCACGCCAGAAGACGTTTTAGCGTACCGTCTCTCCCGTAACAAGTTACCGTAAGGCTAAAACAAGTGATGATGATTGCAGATGCCGAGCTTTTAATGGTAAAAAAAAATGCGGATGCATTGCAATCATTTCTATGAAGTGAAATGCTACACTTTAATAATCTTTTTCTCTGCATATAAAGACGTACCGACTACACTTCAGCTATAGTAGGATACAACTTAAAAAAGAACAGCAGTTGTTAACACTGGGCCACGGTCCGCGGCGTACTGTATTACTCCGCTAGCCAGTCACAAAAGTGAACGAAATCAGCTTTTTAATATTTGACTTTATTAAACAAGCCAGCTATCAAAATTCTAGAGCTTATAACTTTTTTCTCGTGGTTAGCTTCTTGTTTAGGTGACAAGAGAAGTTTTAACAACTGCCTACATTTTTGTCGTGGAGCAATTCTGTGCGCCGGTCCTGAATGTGGGCGGAGCTTCACTGCAGACTTAAGTTGTATCCGACTCCTATGCAACGCCACGCTATGCTAAAGCGTAGCGTGATCCGCGATCCGCTTCCACGGGCACCACTGAGCACTTGCTCATTGGTCCCGACGCGGCAGGCGCGCACGCAGATGACGGGCACGTGGCGCCATCAGGGCGTTCTGCGCATGCGGAGTGGAGCCTCGCGGAGGCGGATACGGTAGCGGATGTTGCCGTGTGTACGTTACCGGCCTCGGCTAGCGACTTCTGCGCATGCGCGGCCATTACGGCGAGCAATGTGCGTGCACTGTTGATGGGGTCGTGGCGCCATCTGGTTCCCTCTGGGGGATCTGCGAATGCGCAATGGCGGTACGCGGCAAGTGGTAACAGCAGCGGCACGCAGTGCGAGTCGCTACAGAAGTTATAGCATAGCGCGATCCGCCACTGTAGTGAATTCTAGTTCACTATACCGCCACCGTGCACGATGCGTTTCCGCGAGAACCAGTGACACGTGACCACTGAGTACGCGTTGATTTGTCTCGACGCGGCAGGTGTGCACGTGGGTGACGGGCACGTGGCGCCATCTGGCGTTCTGCGCACGCGCAGTGGCGCCTCGCGGAAGCTGTTCACGGTAGCGGATCGCGCTATGCTATAACTCTCTAGTATCTACTTTTAGCATAGGGCGTTCGGCTACCGCCACTGCGCACGCATTGGCTGGGCCCAACTGTGCCAACGTGGCAGGCGGGCGCGCTGTTGACTCTAGGGTGCTTGGATGCCCGCTGGCCTCCGCTTTCAGGGTGAGGACACCCTTTGTGCCACCCGGCGCAGCAGTTTCCACTTCGCGGTGGCATGTTGGGCCCCACGCGCCGGTCCGCACTGCGCGCTGTGCGTGTCGCACGGTTTCTGCGGCTGCGTGGCGACTGAACTGTAAATAGACAGTACATAGTTGTTTCATTCGCGGCAGTAGTGTTTTGGCACGTTTGATTGTATTTTATGCATGTTGCACTCGCTCCGACTACCCGGCAATCGAAAAGTTATGACGGACCGAATTCCATGGAATCGTGCTCCTTTTATTGTTTTGAATGTAATGACTGTTCACAAGGACCCAGGTTTCTCGTGTATACAACGAGCGCGAAGGATGACTTGCCAAATATAATACGTCTGCGTAGTTAACACGCACTTTTCCAACATTCTCTGAAGTGTATTTGTCTTATTACTGCACCGTATGAGAAAAATTGCTCATAGTAATGTCGAATTTCTCTTCCAAGTGTGTTCTCGCCTCGCTGCTGTGGAATGAAAAGCTGAGGACACGTCTGAAAGCAAATCGCCATATTTTCTAAACTGCTTCCCTTAGTGGCTCGTACCGCAACAAAACAATTCAGATGGTTATGTTTCCCTTTCGATGGTGCTGACTACAAGTAGACTCATGACGTGATGCGACGATGTCTTCCTAAATCGTAGTGACTAAGTCGCTTTATTCGAGGACAAATTTAACTAAGCAATTTATTTTTTCATTTCAAAACGTTAAGGAAAATAATTAAAAGCGACTGATTCACAAAGAGGCCTCACAAAATAAGCCCTTGATAACAACTTATTTTGAATACCATTTTCGCCGCCAGGCTGAACTAACAAAGAGGAGCCGGGGCAACACATGCAGGCCGCCGTACTCGCTTCCGCAGAACCGTCTGCTCCAGTTGCCAAGAGGCGCTGGATCGATAGTCGTCGGGCAGGACAATAGATCTCTCATTAAGGAATTGGTCTGGTCTAGTTGAGAAACCATATTTGAGGGAAAGTATGCATGCAGGAACACGTGGGCTGGTGGACGCGACCGACAAGTCTCATCCCTACTGCTGTCATCAAAAGAGGAAAAAAAAAAGCAATCTATGGGACATGGTTGCCCAGAAACACGCGTGACTAATTTTACTGATGGGCTGCGTGACGACAATGAAAGGAGCCTTTCTTTTTCCCCAGTTGTGGTTTCTTTAAAGCGACACGAAAAGGAAAAAATAACCATTACTGGAGAAAAGGCCGCCTTTCGTTGGTGTTCTTTACAGGCAAAACTCGAAGCCCAACTCCAACAACACTTCGTTGGCGTACGCGCTCAGCGTCGGCGCTCTTGGCGTACGCCGGAACCGGTCTGCGCATGCGCGCTGCAGGAGACGCCAACGAACCTAGGCGAGGCGCCGAGATGTGTCCTTGCTAGACATCGGCGTCAGCGCACGGGCGCTCGCGTACGCGCCGGGAGAAGGGCCCTGTTTATAACAATGGGAGATTCGCCGGGACCTCGGCGACTCTTTTCTTCATGGCTGGAAGCTCTTCCAGGTTCCCGGAACTCTTCCAGGTCCCCCCAACCCCTTCTCTTCACGGCTTGTAATTCCCTCCCTCTGCTCGAGGGGGGAAGCGAGCCAGCGCAAGGAACATGGAGATGCATGCCCCTTTCGACACCCATTCCGGCGTACGCCAAGACCGGCGACGCTGGACGCGTACGCCCAGGAAGGGCCCTTGGAGTTTACACTTAAGCCTGAATGCCCGCTACGAACAATAGTTTCTGAAAAAGGCACCTGGCAGGAACACCTTGGGAATTATCTTCCTGTTTGACTGGAGCTGACCCGTTTCAAGTGCGCAGCTCGTTGGAAGTCAGCGCCCGTCCTGTGTTTCTTCTCGTCCTCGTTCCATTGCGCTGTGTCAATCTGTGTCGTAGAACGTCACGCAGCCGACTTCTATGCTTGGTGACGCGCAGAAGATAGGATTGGAGAGATAGGGGAGGGGTTTTAATGCCTTCGTGACATTAAGATAAAACAAATAATGAACGGAACAAAACACTGCGACGAGTTTACCCGCAAACGCCTAAATAATGCGGCCTGGCAGGTTTTAACACTCTCCTTTCAGCTTTCTTGTCCTACCTCATCAGCGCAAGTGCTTGTCCGGTGGACAAAACATACGACTTTTGACAGCGCAGTGCAGAAGGTGGGATGTGTACTGAGACGGCTGTAATCGGGAGAATAATGGTCGCGACGCGTAACGACAACGAGGTGTCTCTAATCGGGAGAAGAAAGGCGGCGGAGAACGCGCGAAACAAGTTGAAAACAGGCAGTTTCGCCCATCGGGCCACGCCCCTTTGCTTGAAGTGAGCTCGTGTTGTGTGTGTGATGCAGCAGTCAGGAATCAAACTGTGAGGGACTGTTTTGTTTCCGGGTGTTATGGCCGCACTATTAAAGGGCACCGGCTATTTGGCTTTGCTCGCAACCGCGCGCCGAAAAAAATTGGCACCCGCAGGTCAAACCAGACGGCTGGACCAACCGTTAACTCCAAGTTTGCGATGTAAGGCATGCGAAACGCTTGCTTTCCAGAACAATTTCAACTGGACACGGAGGAATAATGCACAACTTAGCTTCCATCCTAATAATTATTGAAATTAGCAGCCATAAAGCGCCTTAATTCTCGCATTGATTTCATGGTAAACGAGGAGCTGTCTGAATCGCAGTCTTTGGCGAGTATGCAACTGCAGCTCGAAATAAGTAATACCCCTGTCTCACGGGACTTCTTCTCGGCCTTTGCCGTAAAGTTGTCTTATTGCACTAAAGGAGGAAAACCGAAAAGGAGCAGCGAAGCTGCTACACGGCAAATCCAAAGGAGCTAGAACGCGGCCTCCGTGAATGCCAAAAGTCACCGCTGTGTGTGCAGCGGCGCTAGTAACATTATGAAATTAAAGCAGACGGTAGCGCTTCAGCTAAGAGTGCTTTCGTTTATGTTGGAAAAAGTAGCTATCACGATAATAAACGAGCGTTCTGACGGTGAGAAACGGATATTTTGAAACAAAGTTTTTTTTTTTTTTCATCGTTCTAGGTCCGACCACGGTAGGCGCACTTTTCCGTTCGGCTCCTCGTTGTGTTCGAGAAGCGTGCTTTGTTGCTTGTGTCTTTGTGCACACAAGCAAACTCAAAACACACACACAACAAAGAGCAAACGAAGAAAAAACAGCAAAGCGAGATGCGCAAGCACGTGTGTGTCGATGCGGCTGCTGAAAAGCGTTCAAGTCCTTTCTTAGCAGTGTGGATGTCTTTAGTCGTAGCCTCCTCTACGGTTAAGTGCACTGTAACGCAAAATTAACCATTAAATAAGATATATAGATATTTTTTTACGGTTTCAAAACTAAAAATTGCGTCAATTTTTTATTCTTTGAGCTTGCTAGCTGGCGCTGCCGTCTGGGTTGCTCCTTTAAGCAACTTTAAGGCCGCTGACGGCCGCCTTTATTGCTACGGACCTTTATCGCAAAGGTCTCGACGCCTTGCCGTGTAGATGCGCGTCACGCGCCTTTGGGGCAAAGTACCTTAATTTCTAAGGCCTTACAAGTGCCCGTGTGACAGGGGTATAATACTGATTGTTGGAAAAGTGATCGAAATGTAGAGAATCCGGGTCAAGAGATTGCACTGGAATATGTTCTGCACGAAATTCTATTATGAAGAAACGCAAAAGGAACGACAGAAGAGAACCAACACACCACCACCCTCCTTTTAACAAGAAAGGAACACCTCCGGCGCCGCACACGTGCTCTAATCCCTCCGTGTGCGGTAACCCGTGCAGAGGAGGTTGCGCTTAGGAGGATAGTGGTCGGGGTTGCCCTAACTCCAGCTGTGACACGCAAGTGGCCGCATTTCAAAGATTTATATCCCCGCCCCGGGTGTCCAGTCTGCAAGAACAGAGACTGTGAGGCGGATATCCACCACCTGTTGTGGGACTGCCCGGCGCTGAAGCCGACGAGAATTCGGCACCTGGAGGCAGTGGGGCTCTCACCGGACAATCCGGATTGCCTGGCCACAGGGTCCATATCATCGTTCACTGCTTGATTTCATTAGATCAGCCCACCTTTTTTCATTTATTTAAGCATCTTACTCATCTCTCATTTCATAACCTTTATGCCCTGAGGCAGTAAACAACGTTTGAAAAAAAAAAAAAGAACCAACACACACGAGCGCACCGACTGTTCATAAGGCGCCGGCTTTCTCGGCAGATTAGCTGGGAAAGATGGTACATATACTTTACAGCAATTAACTCCGATTCACTGCTCAAACAATGTCTGGTTCCACTCTGTCTCGGTAGAATACCAAATTTCCTGAATTCCAAGCGCCAGCTGCAGTTTTCTCTCTGAAACGGCGCGCCGCCGCTTCGCGCCCAATGCAGCTGAACCGGAGAGCGAGAGCGATGTCTTTACCCTGATGGTCGATGGTGCTATGTGGGCTTTGTGCGGTTGACGTTGTTGGCAGACATACCAGTAAGAGCCTTTTTTTTTGGGGGGGGGGGGGGGGGGTAATTTGTTTCAGTTCCGAGGATGGCGGTTTCGTCGAAGTTATTTCTGTGGTCTGCCTCTTTGGAATGTTCGGCTACCGGATTGTGCTCCCTTGCAAAACTGTGGGGGTCGTTTTTGTGTTGCCACATTCTTTTTTTTTTAGCTTTTTGGCTTCGACGATGTAGCTTGTGTGGCAGTGGGCCCAAGGAATTTTGCAGACAATGCCTTGGGCTCTTTCTCTTCGTGGCCGACCCTTGGGAATGGGAACAGGTGGGCAAAGCGCCACACTGTTCGTAAGCTTGTACACTACTTGGAGGCCCCTTTTCTCGGGATACCAGCGATGGTTTCGCTGGCGCCTCGGACATGAGGCAGAGTGATGTATTTTTGTAGTGGGTTTGATTGATTTCTCGGCGCATGTTGTGTTCTTGCAGGCATGTGGTTTTTCGAATTTTTTTTTTGTAGCCGTTCATGGTTAATTCCTTTGTGGAGTTTTGTGCTGCAGTGTGTTTCAACTCCTCACCAGTGATTCCTTATGGATTCTTGGGTGGTTTGGAGTGAAGTGCAGATATTGGCCTGAGTGCGTTGAAGGGAGCGGTGTTTTCGGGTTACGAGAACATGCAAAAACGGGAGTGAGTTTCCTTTTTACACCTCTAGAGTGAACCAAATGCCCGCTTTGAGAGATTTGAGATCTCATGCTGACTGCGAAACAGTCGTCGATATTCCTGAGGAAAACCTTCGGTTGTGGCTTTCCACGGTTAGATCTGCCATGACGACAGGGATGGAGGCTCCCATTGGTGTTAGACGAGTAATATGTTTTTTGATAAGCATGGTTCCGGGATGCGGCACACTTCATCTACACTGTGTGGTGTTCGTGCGCCGAGTGTGTCGTCGCGTTGTAGGGCGTCTCGGGTAGCGGTCAGTGCAAGCTTTACGGGCACTTTTGTGAAGAGGGCCACCACGTCAAAGAAGACAATGCATTCCTGGGCCCCCAGTGTCACTTGGGATACCAGTTCGATGAAATGCCTGCAATGACGAACATGGTTCGACTGAATGGACAACTTGCAATATTCTGGTTTCTCCTCAAGGATGTTTTTCAACTATAAGCTCTCGCTCACAGAAGGCATTTTTGGTGGATTTTTTTTTAAAGGAAGGGGGGAGGAGATTCCTCTAAATCTGCGTTAGGAGGAAGTTGCCCTAAGGACACAATAGAGCCCCTGTATAAGCTTTCCAGTAAATCCAAAATATTTGCACACTAGCCATCCTATCACGAACAATAATCAAAATGAATTCAAAAAGAAAACATTTGACATTAGTCTGTGTGGTTGGGAAATTTAATTTAGTAGAAAGATGACTGATGCCAACCAAGTTTTTGTTCTGAAAAACACGACGTTTCGGGACCGGCTCGGTTGCTTCTTCATGGTGTGACTGTGGGTGAGGCGCAGCTTGGCTTTTGAAGCCCTTGTGTGGAAGACCTCCGGGTCACTGGCTGCAAACCATGAATGTAAGATGAGGGAAGTGTCCCCAGGGATAGTTGAGAGAAAACTGACGCCAACCAATATTTTTAACTTTAGTACCCAACGTTCCGGGACCAACTGGGTCCCTTCTTCAGGGGTGACTAAAGTGTGCCAGCAGCAGCAGCCTGCCTTCGCTCTCCCTTTGTTAGCACGTGACGCAGTCCACTAACTTAAGCGGAGGGGAGCGTTCCTGGAGCCCTCTTCATCGCCTCCTTTGTGAGCCGGATGTGCCATGACTCCACATGTCCCCTCTTGAACAGGTTTGGTTCCACGGCCAAGACGCTTACCTCCTCGAAGGCTATCGGGTGGTCGGCGAGCTCGCAGTGGTCGGCTAGGGGGTTGGATTCTGACTTCATTAGCCGGATGTCATTTTTGTGTTGCCTTTCTTTGGTGGAGGTTTCTTGTTTCGCCGATGTATGAAGCCGGGCACTCTGAGCATGGGATTTTGTAGACGACACCCGGTTGTTTTTCTCTGGGGACAGCGGTCTTTAGGTCGTGGTAAGAAGCGGCTTATTGTCGAAACAGGTTTGTGAGCTACGTAGATTCCATGTTTTCCGAGAATGCGTGCCAGTGCCTCGCTGGTTCCCCTCACATATGGAATGACAACGCGCGCGCGTTTCGTTGTTTCATTGTTGGCTGGTCCCCCTGTCCTCCGAGCTTGACGGTGACCAACGCGTTGAATGAAGCCAAGGACGCTCCACCTCCTTCTTTCCGTTTATCTTCAAAAGTCGGAAAGGACTCAACAAAAACGAAAATAACTCCACCTCTGGCTCAAGCACATGCCATCCGCATTGCATTCTTTGTGTAAAAGGCATAAGTGAAACCTTGACCGGTATTCTTAGAAAGGAAGGGATGCAAACGACACGCAAACGGACTTCCCCTATCGGACGCCTCCTCCTTCGCCCACGAGTCCGTCATCCCAAAGAAAAGGCTCAAGGCCCTGCTTGAAGAGCTCTGCGTGGTACATTTGCGAAACCAAGAGCTTCCCTGAAATATTGAAGCAGCACAATGCGGGTGTCAAACAAATGGATCCATGGAGCGAAGCTCGGTGGCCGAACTATGCGAGGCATGTGACCACAAGATTGACTTCGAGGAATCCGGTTGTGCTGGACACCCGGGAGGCTCCTGAGTCATGACATGTTCAGCAAACCCGGGAGAATGCAACCGCTTCCTAGGAACTTTCCCCCCCTCTTACATCCAGTGGCCCCGAAGCTGACTAAACAAGGGGGGTTTAAAAAGGCAAGCTGCAACTAGCCCTCAGTGGACGGAGAGGTTCTGAAACATCATGTTTTTTTTTTCATTTTTGGTTGTTTTTTTTTGTAACTTAAATTCCTTTCCCAACCAGCCGGACCTCTGTCGAATGTTTTCTTTTGAATAGAATCATCACCACGCCCATCACCACACAGCCTTAACCCCCAGTGTCATTAACCTACACACCCTTCTCATCATTCTTCATGGCTACCTTGTTCGAAAGAATGCATTTGAGGGATATCTGTCTGGCTGGGAATTTAATTTAGGAGAAAGATGACTGACGCCATCCAAGTTAATTTTTGTAAAAAAAAAAAACGACGTTTCGGGACCGGCTCGGTTCCTTCTTCATGGTGTCACTATGGGCGAGTAGTAGCAGTAGTAAGTGGTTTTAGTAAAATAATAGCTATAGCCCCGGCATCTACCTGAGCTGGGGCAGCGGAAATAAAGGACAGCAGGCAGAATGGAGAAATGAAATGAAAAGAGGTGAGGGGACAGGAAGAGAGGATAGGGGGAGAGGTAATATACACAAGCTATAGTTACACAATAAGAAATGTGTACAGGTTGTACGCGTGAGCAATAAAAACACACGCAGCTTGGCTTTTTAAGCCCTCGTGTGGAAGACCTCCGGGTCAGTGGCCGCAAGCCAGGGATGTAAGTGGGAAATGTCCCCAGGAATGCGATTAACATTCTACGGTGTCAGTTGGATGTGCCACGACTCGAGTAGAAGCCTCCTGCGCGGGTTGGCTTCCGTTTCCAGTACAATAGTGCCATCAAAGTCAACTCGGTGGTCGCATGCCTCGCAGTGTTCGGCCACAGCGCTGCGTTGACGGTTCGTCTGTAGGACGTCCGCTTTGTGTTGACTCATTCTTTCCGCGAAGTTCGTCTCCCCCACGTACGAGGCCGGGCAGACCGAGCAGGGGACTTTGTATGCAACGCCTTGGGCTTTTTCTTTAGGGTGATGGTCTTTCGGGCGGGGGAGAAGGAGTCCGATGGTGGTTGTCGGTTTGTGCGTTTTAGCAACCCCTTCTTTACCGAGAGTGCGAGCCATGTGGGCTTGTCCCTGAACAAGCGACGACACACCCACGGTGACCCGCATACCCCCCCCCCCCCCCACACACACACACACGCACACACACACTTCAATCCATCACAGATCATTTACTAACGAAAATTGTCAACGTTCGCGCAGGCAGATACTCCCAAGTCAGGAGCTAAATGATGCCATTGTACCAAAAAAAGTAAGAAAATAAACGCATTTCGACTTTGTTCAGTCTGGTGCTCCACAACAAGGACATGCGATAAAACGAAGAGGGCGTGGAAGGCGGTTGTGCTCATGCTGATTTCTATGTCTGATCAGTAACACGTGGCTAGGAAGCAAAGCGCTTGAGTGGCTTTTTGAAATGGAAATGAAATATAAAATAAATTATGAGCTTAAAAAAAGCGTACGCGGCAACAATGTACGCGTGCTTTAGGAAAGTTTCCGTGTGGCCTGTTTATATTCCAGTAATCATGGGCATGAACTTTGATCAGTCAGGTCTGTCTGTTGGGGCAGTGTTGGTTTAGTTGACGGAGCTAGTAAGCTAATTAGAGCCGGCTGCGATCCCAACTATATCGGCGATAGTGTGGTAGTATACATATTTATAACGTTTTGGAACTTAGCGCATGCCAAAAAATCTGATTTCAATATAAGCGGCCTGAAATTTGGGGGGAGGGGGGGGGGGGGAGGGAGGAGACCCCTCTGTTCCGGAGTCCCCGAATGCTACGCATTTCCCTCGGATCGGAGCATCGATCGCCTGCCAATATTTTGTAGCGAAAGCTACACTAGGCTAGTCAGCGGCGCATTTCGGGCAACCTTCGCTAGTCACTACTGCGCGTGCGCCACTAGTCGCACCGAGCCGCAGGTGTTCCGCCGCTGCGCCGCGCCTTTGCTCAAAATGCAATTTTCAATTTCCTCTTCGGTGACATCGAATTCCTGCAGCCGAACGCTCCTGCGGGGAAGCCGTCCCACGGGGACAGTTACAACGAGTTCCCGGGTTCGAACCCGACCGCGACGGCTGCGTTTCGATCGAGGCGAAACGCCAAGGCGCCCGTGTGCTGTGCGATGTCAGTGCGCGTTAAAGATCCCCAGGTGGTCGAAATTATTCCGGAGCCCTCCACTACGGCACCTCTTTCTTCTTTAACTCCCTCCTTTATCCCTTCCCTTACGGCGCTGTTCAGGTGTCCGCCGACATGTGAAACAGATACTGCGTTATTTCCTTTCCCCAAAAACCTATTATTAATATTATTATTAACGTCCACTGACCCAGGGAGCCAGTTATGCGCCCTTCCTTTCCTCAAAATCATCGGCGTCTAGAACGTTAATGCCAACGCCAATGAACGCCGACAGCTTGCGCTTTGTATACCCTGGATTAGCTGAGCTAATCCACGTTCATTTTTTTCTTTTTAGAAGCACTCTCGCCGCTCCCATGCTGTGTGTTCCCCGCGCTTACGTCCGCGTTTTTAGCGCGAAAGCGCTACTTCACTAGCAAAGCTAAAAAATTCGTATGTGTGAAGCCTCAACGCGTGAACCGGCACCCGTGCCCCCCCCCCCCCCCCCCCCTCCCCGCGCGCGGCTGACGATTAGATGTTGCCTTTGAGGCGTTGTTGCCTCAAGTGCATTCACACGTCCTCAGGTAAACCCTACCAGTTCTTTCAGCGCGCGCTCGTCTCGGGCTGTTCACGCGGTGGCTCATTGGTTATTAAGGCGTTCGGCTACTGATCCGGAGTACCCGGGTTCGAACCAAAAGAGGCGGCCGCGTTTGGATGGATGCGAAATCGAACGCAAAGGCGCCCTTGTGCTGTTAAAGATCCCCAAGTGGTCGAAATTATTCGGAGCTCTCCACTAGCGCATTTTTTGTCTTCCTTTCTTCTATCAGTCCCTCCTTTATCCCTTCCCTTGCAGTGCAGTTCACCCCCCCCCCCCCCCCCACCCCCTGGATATGCGAGACAGATACTACACCATTTCCTTTCCACAAAAACCAAATTCAAAGATCATACATTGCATTGGAAAAACTAAGTACAACAGATTTTGCCCATTCATCTTTGCCAGAAAATTTTTTTTTGCACTGAAGAAAATATGATTCAGTATTCAACCAAAGATTCTCATTCAAAAATTTCAATATTCACACACCCGTACTTGAAAACATGGATGCCTGCAAGTGATGTTGAAACAATTACTTGCATGAACAGAAAAGAACTGTGAAGTTGGTAGGCACCTTTCGAACTCTGCTTGAGTTTCTGCAATTCAGTCTTACGGATGACATTAGTTGCAGTCTTGAACATGTTTGAGAAAATAAGTGAGCGATTAAAATTACAATTACTCCATCTGAAATGTAACGCAATTACAGTGGCAAATCACAGCCCCAGGAAAGTAACTGAACAATTACAGAAACGTAATCAATTACTATTGTGTTATTTACCTTCCAACTTTCATTGCCATAACACAAATTTATTGAGACTAGGATGAACTGCTGCGGCTTTCTCGATATTTTGTTACATGTTAATTTTCAAGTTGTGGATAATATCTCCACATTTACTCGTGAAGAGATCAGCAGCTATAGTGAACACTCTCTCAATGTATGTGCTGAAGGGGAAGGGTGGTATTATAATGCATGAAACACCACGAGCACCAGCTCTTAGATACACAATGCTTAGATAGTAGTGTCCAAGTCCTCTATGAGGTGCCACGCTTCGTTGTTGCTCCATGCTTTGTGTGGAAATCTCCGAGTTGGGTGTAGTGTGAGGCAAGTTACGGCACCATCTCACAGGGTGAGGGGTCCCTAAAGAGTGGTCATGTGACATTTATCGGGACGTGAACTGCCGTAGATGACTACGGTGTCCCGCTTGTGGTCCAGACATACCACATGAAGCCCCTCTACAGCCAGTCCTTTGTCGCTCTGTCACGAAGGAAGCATCCTCGCTAGCACCAGTGTTTGCCTACAGTTCAGATTCTCAAAGCTGTACCATTAGTTATTACTTGTTTTTGGAAAAAAAGTAACTGATTACCAGTAATCAGTTACAGGAAAAAAAATTGAACTACTTGGAACATAACTGTTGTGAAAACTTAGTGGATGAATTACAAAAAAAAGTAATTGATTACAAGTAATCAGTTACTTGTAACACGTTACATACAACTCTGATTGGCAGTCATTTAATACCACTTTTGAACTCGGAGTTAGTGCTGTAAATATGCGTTCAGTATAGTTCACTGGTGTTATTTTTGGCTAGGACAATGCCACAGCAGTTGGGTTTGTACTGTGGCAAAATACTTGATGAGAGAGTTCATCACATTATTTTCTTCTGCAATCCACAGTGTCCAATCAGAGGGAACAGTAAGCTTCAACAGTCTCTGACAACCCTGCGAGGTATTAAAGCCTGCAAGAAAAAACCGCTCAAGCTGAAAATTGCCACTCTCATCAAAAGGCAAGTTGCCCTGTCATTAATTTTTATTAGTACAGGGTGTCTATACCTGAGGAGTTATCGTAAATGAGGTAAGAAAAAGTCCTAGCCATTTCTACAAAAATGTATGCAAGCACTCTTACATTGTTTCGGCCTGCGTTGTGATATCATGTTATTGAGGTTGTACCAGGCATGTAACAGAGGCGCAATCTTGTGTTCATCTAATGAATGCCTAATGGCATTGGGAGGTGTTATTTCTGTCATGTGAAAATAGCTTGCATCACAACGGACTCAGTGCCGAGGTGTCGTCGTCATGGCTGCATTTCTGCTGCCTTCATCGGACACTGAAGACGATTTGAAGTTGGCCTGTATCGACATATTACCGTACTTTAACGAGAGACACTGCATTGCTCGAAAATGTAACTTCTATAAGCTAGAGAGGGGCAAAAAATAAAATGCAGGTGTTTCCATCACCGACCAATTTTGCAAGAAACTGCATGCGTCAAGTTTTTTGGGTGCAAGATCCCAAACTATGCAGCCATTCACCTCAAAACGGTGATTACAGAGTCCTTTTCAGTGTAGAAACGAGCTATAATTGAGTGGTGAAAAAATTATTAAATGCCATTTTTTTGGCAATGAACTAGCCAGGGTTTTTTTTAGGATAAAGATTGGATGTAGTGTCCCTTTAATGAACTCTGCGGACAGCAGTGTTAGGCAGAAATTTTCCGCAAGAAACTACAGCACGACTCATTCTCTTTTTTCTCTGCAGTGTTCAGACAAGCAGTGGGAGTGCAAGCGAAAAGTCTCCAAAGCGAGAGAAGAGGAAATCATGCGGACTAAATGGGAATGCCTCGCCAGAAAAGCGCGTACGGAAGAGTTGAAGCTTCAATGAAAGTATGCCTAGGCATGTTTTTAAGCTTACTGCCTCGTATATTATTTTGCATGTGTTTCTCGACGGCAACAAAGAAAGGCAATTACAGTAGTGCAGTGTGAAAAAGAACACAAGTACAGATTCAAATATTTATTGTGCAGTACCACGGTGAAGATGACAAAGAACAATGAAGTAAAATAACTTATCTAATGCAATACAAAAACAATGCAGGACAAGCAGGTTGTCTCTTTGCAACTCAATAAAATGAGGATAAATGCCGTATAACACATAGTGGTAAACAAGCATGTGTGGCAAACAGTGCTTTGTAAACACCCGCGTCGTGCCGTATGGGTAGTTGTCAAAGGCCATTCACTTGATCATAGCTCGTGAGCAGTGGTATGTATGCTTTCGCTGCAGAGCAACCAAGTGCATAGGTAAACAAGATGAGCTGTACATGAAATATTCACATGTAGCGCAAGAAGGCGCGGCTCCTGTTAATCAGCCATGCAGGCATATGTTACATGCTGCCATGTATACCTGCATTCTGCCGAGTTTATTATTCAGTCTCCAGGCTAAACCTCTATTTTAGACTGTCAGATTATTAGGCATGCACAAATACATTTTACATGTTCTACACAACAAAACTAAAATAAATATGCACGTCCATCAATATAAAAGTTGCTGAAAATGCCTTGCTGGATTACAAATGTAGATGTGTAAACTATGAAACAAACAAAAAAAAGAGTTGGGGAGTACAACATAAAAACAGGTGCATACTCATAGCTAAAGTCATACCACATAGGTGCCAGCCTTTACTGTGCATCAAGGCAGTAACGACTGGTCTGTTTGGTGTAAAGGATTCTAGTAGTAACATTTGAACCAAAGAGCTATGTGTAAACTCCCAGGTGGCAGTGTGAGAGCGCTCTCTAACATTGCAGACTCATTGCAACACCACAGAGAGCATATGTCAGTTACTCCAGTGCTAGACAACCAAATGCACGTGGCCTGACCAACAGAACCAACTCACTGGCACTGTTAGCCAGTTGTAACCTTGAATTGCAGGTTCTTATGATCATTTAATAGTATGTGCTTTTGCCAAAGTCCAGGAACATCTGCGTTGCCTGTGTTTCTAGCAGGCAGCATTGAACACTAATGTAGGCCCATATTTTACACACACTGAATGTGTTCTGTGTGTAACTCTGAGACACTCGTTTCTAAACACTGCCCTGCCCACAAGAAAACATGGCTCTCCTTGCTGTTTAAATATGAAGCTCGGGTGGCTGTGGGAACAAGTAACAAGAATTGTGTTTGGACCCACGTGAAGCCAGAATGCAAAGGCATAAGTCTTGCCCACGTTGAAGCAATACCTGTAGTTAAATTCAGGCAGTTGACAAAACATCCATAGCCTTGCTCTTATGCAACATGAAGAAAATGCAGTAGCAACCAGTGATGTGTAGCGAAAGTATTACAAATTATTGTTTTTGGCTCATGTTTTGTGCAGGCATAGCATTAGAGGCTCTTTTACATATTGGACATCACTGTTGGTATAGAGCTTACGGACAGACATATTAAAACTATTCGTGTCGCAGCTTAGATGTCGCTACTCATAGGAGTTGTGTGATCTTTCAAAGCACTTTGAGGCCAGCAAAGGCTGCTGCGTGCTGTACATCCATAGAGCTCCTCTTTGAGAATGGGAACGAGTTTGCTCTCGGACAGTGCAATGAGCGCAAGGAGGACAAAGTGTGACCGCTCGTGCAACCAACTTTGACTGGTTAGCTTCTGCTCCCAACCTTGCATAAAACTGCATCAGAAAGGATGCTGGTACATAGCAAATGGCTGCTGCAAGCTGAGGACCTCTAGCAACCCAGCTGACTGCAAGCAGCCCCAGAGGACGAAGGCAAAAGGTAGTGTACGCGCACGTGGTGCTTGAACTTAATCCCAGTATGTACTTGTTTGCAATTCACCACTGTTCTCTGCCTTTGTGAGGCACCACAATAGTGCCTATGGCAAATGACTGGCGTTGCATCCTAGAAAGGTGAAGTGCCCTCGGTGTTTGCAGCAAAAAAAAAAGTACAAGGACCCGAAAGGCAACCAATGTCACCAACTTGCAGAAAAAAAAAAAAAAAGAATACTGTCGAACAGTAGGTGCACTTAATGTCTATGCACACTACTTACACTAGAATTCTCAGTATTGTATATTTGAAAGCTTCCAATGTCCAGCATAGCAAATGCTCTTTGTTTAGGCAGCACCATCTCCTCCAACCAGGCACTCCCTCTTGCCTCTTTCCCAGGGGAAGTACACGATTCAACATACAGCCATCCAGAAACGTGGCGAGTGGTGTCGTTTATTTCTAATGCGGCAAATGGGACCTCAAAAAGTTTCCTAATTAGCTTGGCTTGGCTTTGGATGATGCTACTGGCCACGGACTGAGCAGCTTTTCTGAATTTACCGTGCATGGTTATGTTGAAAACAAACTTTGGACAAGGGCATATTATAGTAACCTATGCCACAATAGCCACTTAGCACGTCTGGCATTTCTGCAATGAATGGTGCTCGCTGAATAAACCAAGCTGGCTCTTTCTCTGCCATGCGACCACAGCACTTCACACTTGTAGCCACTAACTGTGCCATCTTCCAGCATCCAAGTTCTGACAAGCAGTTTTACACTGTCTGCCCTTGCATAACTTTACACTGTGCAACAAGACGACCACACCCAAGATTGCTGTCTAAAACTGCAGTTCTTTTCAGAAACCAGCACATTCTGCAGAGCAGTATAAAACAGGCTAGTTGAAACAACCCTAGGTATAATTGAAATGAGCCAGCTAAAGGCAGTTCCAGGCAGCCATTTGGGTTGAAGGACTGCAACGGAGCACAAGAGCATCAGCTCCACGTCACTGTGCCCAGTGGAAACAGTTGTGATGCCGGAGTGGCCTAAAGTGCCAGCCAGGGGTGGAACTGGAGTGATGCCTTGCTCCGGTCTCCGTAGTCGTACAGCAGCTCCTCCCCGGGCTCAATGTTGCGCTGTGCTACCAGCACCAGGTGGGGGACACCCTTGATGATGCACATCTGTGTCCTGAGGTTGCCCCGCTTGCTGTGGTTCACCAGCCGCCCAAGCCGGCCAGTCTCCTTGGTGGCATCCACACTGCACAGAGGTGCACGCCGTTTTGCATCCGCACCACCCTCCCACTGCTGCTGTAGACCTGTGGGTGAGGTTCCGTCATGGCTGCTGCAGCCGTACTTAGCAACAGGAAAATACTGGTGAGGCAGATCCAAAACCACATGGGACCATAAGAACACAGGCGTACTGCGCCACAAGTGTACTGTGCAAATGAGCGGCAGAAAGATGTAGCTGCCAATGGCTATTTCCAAGTAAGCTGCAGTGACAGCAGGTGAGATTTCTTATGCTGAATAGAACAGAAAATGGAGGATTATGCAGTTGAACATTGAGGTAACTTGTGTATCGCTATCACTAGTGCAATTCTACAACACGATAAAACTAACTAAACTGCAGGGCACGCTATATGGGATTCGATCTCTTGAAGCTGCATATAGGCTCCAAGGGGCACCATAGTGGAGGTCTCTGAATTTATTTAGACCATATGGAGCTCTTTAACTTGCACCAACATTACCCAACACATCAAGCAATTTTCAATATCACCTCTATAGAAATGTGGCTGCCACCACTGGGAGCCACTGCAACAGATAATATGCTGCCATCTGTGCGTACATCAGTTTTCTTTCATTCAGTGGACCCTTTTTAGTGACAAATGCATGCAGTGCTGCCAACAGCTTCAGTGGGAGTGTATGAAACAAGCAACCTGCTCACCAATACTGTTTGTTCCTGCAAGTGAAGTAGTACATATAGCACCCGACAGATGTGTCAGCTGCGTAGATCTCTTCACGCAGCTTGGCCTCTTGCATGTCAATGAGTTCGCCAGCATACTCGAGCACAAAGTCCCCGCTCTTCAGTGGCCGAGTCGACGTCACTCCCCGGCCCTTGTCGGCAAATTCAATGATCTTCGCAAGGGACAGAAAACAAGGCAAGCAATTCAATAAAGGAGGCGTCACAACATCGAAAATTTACAACTCTGGCCACTACATTATTTTTTCTTTCCCATAATTCTCCTGCTTTCGATGAACAACTGGGTACATAACTTCACTGTGCCACACACCTCTTGTGAGCTCAGGTTGCCATGCTCTAGTGCTCAGACAAATGCAGTGCCAAGAAAGCTGGCTCTTACAGTACATTAGCACTGTTATGAGAGAAATGAAGCATGTACACAAAAATGTGATGCGGACATGAGCTAAATACCTTAGTGACGGGGGAATAATACCAACAAAGACAGCCACAAAGTGAAGGGCTAGGGCTCAACTAGTAGCAGGGAGCTACTCATTGGTATGTTACTCAACAAACTGTTTAGTCTGGGAAAGGTGCCTTTTGTCAAAAAGAGCCTGTAATGCCACAAAAGACAGAAAATGCTTAAAGGATCCACTGGGCACTACTGTACCCTACCAGCGTCCTGTCAGCTGCTTTTGTCTTGAACTAGGATAGCTTTATCAAAACATGAACCACTGTTGTGTAACTTTGGGTCCCAACTTTCTCTAACCGTGCCTACGCAAGGCAGGAGCACAGCTCAAGCTGCACAAATCAGCATGTTATGGATGAAAGTGCTTTAACCAGCAACAATGCTTGCGCATTCATTACCTTGAAGCCGTCTTCAATGCCATTCAAGATGGCATCTTCTACGTGCTTCTGCTTCTCCTTCTGCAATGGAAAAAGAAAAAAAGGAGTCAAAAATGGTGTCCATGTCTTGAGCACTTTCTACACTATATTTTGATGCAGAATCGGGCTCTTACAGCAAGTGTAGTCTTTGTCTTGCGTGCACTTCTTCTGATGGGAAAGTACTCCGTCAAGGAGTGGCACTGTACATCCACTTTCCTGCAAGAAAAACATTCTGGAATACTGCTGACAAAATGACGACTAAGGATGGAAGATGATGGCAAGTTAATGTTTTGTTCAGGTGCTGAAGCTTGAAGACAGTATGCAAGGACGCAAGATGAGCGAAAAATGGCATCCTCCAATAAGCACATTTTTAGCAGCCGCATGTGGTTAGGCTAAACAACATGCCATTATAATGAGAGCGTTTTCTAAAAACAAATAGTTCCTAGCTTTTGCAACTTTTATCACATGAACATGCTTGTTTCATTCTTTCAGAAAGGCTTCAAAAACAGGAAACTTGCCAAGAGTGAAGCTCACTATAACGCACGTCAGATAAATATGGATTCTGAAAGCACAGCTCCCTCCAATATAAAAGAGAGCAAATGTTAAGCATTAAAATCTAGATTACTCCACAGTTATGCGTGACAAGCACACTTTTCCCTGTTTTCTAGCTAGTTTTCAATAATCATTAACATAAAATAACCGAAAAATTTCTGAAAATGGTTGTTCCCTTTCAAATCAAAAATCCCTGCACAGTTAAGAATAATGATTCATGGCACTTCAGGGTCAAACTATGAGTGCTGCAATATCATTACACGCTCCTGACACTTCATTAACTGTGCAAGGGCCGGCCACTGCTTTACAAGTGCATTTTCTCGCAGCATGCAAGAGACTGTATACAGCGCTTTGCACATCGTAAGCACAAGGTAGGGCTGCTAACTACTATGTCAAGACAGCTTAAAAAGAAGTATGACTGGGGCTGCCGAAGCCCGCTGTGAAGTACCTCTTCATTGACTTTGGGGCATCTTGCTGCGCAGCTGGTGCAGAAGATTTAGCAGTGGCCTTTGTGACAGAAGTGTGTGTGGCTCTGGAAGCACTCTTTGCACTTTTATTTGATCGGCCACTGGGCTTGGTGGCAGCAGTTTGCGTGTCTGTGCACGGTGGGGATGGTGGCTGAGTAGCCGTGAGGCTGAGGCCAGCAGGAAGTGCCGCTGCGTCGGGGCACGGGATTTGAACCTCGGGTTCAACAAGCTGTGGCAGTGGACATGGCACCCTCTTGACCGGGCGCCGCCGTGAATAGCTGTGCTCATTGGCTACCTCCTCAGCAGTTGCCATTCCAGCACTGAGAGTAGGGAAATAGTCGTCTATCCGAGAGCTTCTTGTGACTGGAGGCGTAGTTCTGGTGGAGCCAGCTGAAGATGCCTTGCCCTGGCTCTCTGTCCACACATTGCTGGCATCACTAAGTGGAGACGAAGGAGGCCCGTTTGTCTTGGTGCGTGTTGTGGCCACAGTTCGTTTCTTTCGTCCTGCAGAAATGGAGAGGAAGCAGCTACAAGGCTTGCACCCTGAGTCACTACAAGCCCTGGCATGCGATTGTTGGCAACTAACTCGCACCGACTGCTGCGAATACATTCTCTTTATTTACTTTCAACACTAACACCCTGACACAATGTTATTTAAGCATTGCAGTAAGTAAGAATGCACACCTTTATTGTTCAAGTGCAGATGTACGCTAGTAAACACTGATGTGCAGCTAGATAGAGCACATTCAAGGTGATGTAAAATGATGTGCCACACTGGTTTTCTTTTGGGGCACAGCACATTTGTGAACTAGGTCTCCGGATAGGGCTAATGTTTTCAGGGCTCTGAAGATCATTGACTTTGCCTATGTAGGCAAACACTTCAAGTGTTGAACACCAATTAAACCTTAAGTTTGGGATAATTTGTAGTCCACAACAAACGTGCCAGAAAGTGACACAAGGTAGAGCACATGTGAAAACACTGACATCGCCCTTTTGTCGCTGTTTTCTGTGAGTGTGTGTCATCTCTCGCTCTTCTTTTCGAAGTATTCAAAGCATCAATGGTGCATAAATACAACAGGAATCTGCTCACAGGTTGCGATTACATCATAAGAGAATCAGCGAAGCACTAAAGAGGGAGAAAAAGCTACAAAATACACTAGTGGGTCCTAAAACTTTCTCTTTCGACCCACCAATCGCAAGTGGGATGTAGTAGTTTCGTTGGCACCTTGGCATTACGCCAACTACCGAGTAACTTTTTCGTAGCCCTGGCCTTACGCAGGCATTACCGTTTATTTAAACCGGGGCGCTGAGGAATGTCCGGCCACCTAATGCTCGAAGAAACCGAGACACATCTCAAGCCAGTGCACAAGTTTCTGTTGTGGAAGAAACTTACAGAGCCACCGGAAGCAACAATTATTGGTCAAGACAAACGCGAACGTACTCCTGCCGATGTGACCAAAGGCGCGGGTCACCATTACCAGCAACGACCGTTGCAAATGAAGTAAAGCCTCCAAGTGGAATTCATGAACGAATTAATAGTAAGTAGGCGAAAAATTAGTCAAAATACACTGTAGGCAGCGCCATAATCTGCTCCCTAAGCTGCAGTGCGAACGTAAGGGCCGCAGGATGCGTTGCCAACCAAGCCCCCAACAACAACAAAAAATCCCGCCAACTTTTGCCCACCGCTAACGGAGAAAAGCCATTTTGAATTTGCGCTCCTGACAACACGTGCGGACGCAACTGAACAAACGTATACGAATGGATGCTGCAAAATCACTGGAAAAATAATCCTTGGCAGCCGTGCAAACGAGTGTTTTTTTGTTGTGTTCACCGACCTTTTACCATCGCCCCAGTTCACGCCTTAGGAGGTGGCGGCGGTGGTGGTCTCGTTGCCCGCACCGGACTGTAGCGCTAGAAGACGGCGACACAAAGCCATTCATTGGCTAGCGCTTCCACGAGCCATAAAGCTAACGCGGCGGCGTCACAGCTGCTGCACAAAACGATCCGACGCAAAAACCATATGTCCTTTTGAAAATGCCCACAACAGCACAATAACAACAAATTCGCCGAACGGCTTTCCCGCTGGGCTCAGAAACCCGGCTTCCTCAACAACGTATTGCGAAATGCCTAGGAGTTGGCGCTAGTGAACAATAACTGACCTAGCACTTTTATTCTTATTTTCGCGTAATAATTCGGCATAGCTAACAACTGTTCCTTAAATGCGCTTTTAAAAGGTTTTTTTTATGATCAGATAACTTGAAGTAAATTTTTTTACTAACCGAGAGAAAAGGTGACACTTTCTTAACATTGCCCGCCAGGTGTCACCGTCGCAGTACTGAGCTTTATGCGAAACTAGCGCTTGTCCAAGGCGCAGAATGAAAGGCTGCTGCTGCGCGGTGCTGCGAGTCTTTCCGGGCAGCTTGTAGTGGTTCGGCTGTGTGGGTCCGCAGCTGTAAAAATAAAATGCTGCTTGTTCTCGCGTTGTACTCGACTTGAGTGACAATCCGCCGCCGGCAACCTGGTTACCACGAAACGCTGAGGTAGGAGGACTACGCATCGCGCTTCTCTGACCTGTACTGTGCGCGGTTTGTGCCGATCACCGATGCCGATTCTTGCAGTATTGGTTAGGCCTAGTCACCGCTCGGCATTTAAGCCGTAATAAATTATATAAATGCTGCCTATGTCCTTAAAACAAGCTCTGTCGCTAGCGCACACCCAAGCGATTGACGGGAACTGCTTTCGCCTGCCTAGCATTGCGACTTGTCATTGTTGGCGACACCCCGGGTGCACTTTTTTTATTGCAGCCTTAGCGCCAAGATTTTTTATTTATTTCGTGCAACATTTCTTTCTTTCGGAGTAATTTGGTTTGTTGCTTTTACAATGAGGCGCGGCGGATAACAATATGCATCGCAGCAAGTCCGGTGCACTGGCAGCGAAAGGCCAGCCGAAATTTCGCTTTCATCGCAGCGCCAAGTTACTTTCGCTGCTTTTTTTTTTTTCCTGCAGTCTTCGATTAGTTCGCTCTCGTGTGGTATTGCCTGCGCTGTATATTTTGCTGCGCGAGTTAGCTGTCCATTTCTGTTACTGTCGTTACATGGTCAGCGTTAACGGCTGGCCGATGTATTGCTTTGCGAAGGCCTGCTCATCATCATGCGCGCGAAAGAAAAAAAAATGTAAACTCTTCCGGCGTGCCGATGTGAAGGCTTTGTTTTGAAACCGGCGTCTGATTGTTGTCCAAAAAATGTGCAAGCGCGTGGGGCTGCATGTAGCGTGGTAGTGTCGCCGTGCACGTGTTCTTGTCAGCTGTGCCTCAGGGAAAACGTGGTCGCGTTCAGTGTTGCACTAGGCCGGTTAACAGTGACTGCGGACTTGCAGCTTCCGCTCTTCAGTCGCCAAGAATACAGCGGAGGACGTTATCAGCCCCATGAACGATTAGAGATCAGTTAAAGGCAGGGTTACTTCGCGGAGAATGCGTTGTTTTGTCTGCGATGCGCAACCGCATCTAGGGAAGTCACGCAGGGCCGCTGCACCTTTATCAACTATTGCGACTATGATTGTGGTGGCAGCTTTGAATGAATGACTCTGAAATGCGATTTGGTTCTTAACACTTTCAGGTGAAAAATTTAAGCAGTTGGAAAGGTTTGACGAAGTTTCCAATTGTTGTTCAAGTTATAATTAATGGTCCCATCTGCTTCCAAGTGAACCGATCGCTAATTCCCCCGTGAACTATTTGGGCCTGTTTGTCCCAGGCAGACATTTTGGCCTGGTTTTGCTGATAGTAAGACAGCCGATTAGAGGCTCACATTGTTTTCTGTTACTTTGGAACTTTCCGTTCACTCTGTTTACTGCGGTAATGCACAGAACCCTGCTGGAGTTGGTGTTATGTATTGCGAGAATCTTGCCTAAGGCAGGTCGCGCTGCTACAGCATGCGGCTGTTTTTGTTTTTTCCTCTAACCTGGTTAAGCATGCAGCATGGACAGATTTCTTTGTCCGACATTTGTGCCAGCCATGTCACCGCAAGATTAAACTTTCGAGCATGCAGTTCGGCAGCTACTGCTTTTGTAATCTTGTCACTTCAGGGCCTGTTTGCCCAAACCCTGGGGTTCGGTGGCATTTCTGGTTCGTGTAAGTTTGAATGTCTCGGCTGTTTATGTGCCAGGCAAAATAAAGGAGTTGGCAGCCTGAGTTAAGCCAGATGTATGCTTTAGCGTACCTTTACATAATATACTTGCACATCTGGTAGGGGGAGTGAGAGGATGCAAGCATGTCCATCGGCTGCCCATATGCCAGATAAAATGGAAATGTTCAAGTAAAGTGCAATGGTAAAGATTGGTGTGTCCAGAATGCTTTGCAGGAAAGTGGGCGGGGGGGGGGGGGGGGGGGGGGCGAGTATGGTGTCTCCTGTTGGAGTATCGAAAAAACTGGTCTGCACGCATATCATACCGTGTCAGGCTTGTGGCTGCTGTCCATGCCAACTAGCTGGAAATCTTACAGCTAAGCATTTCAAATGCTTAGTGCAACAGACAGCATGCATATTGGTTAGAGGTGACACCAAAAATTTGGAGAGGTACTCGGGAGGGTGGTAATAAATTTCAATCTGGGCCAGTTGGTTTTTCATATTCTTGCATGTTTGCACTTTTGAAGAAACACTGACAAGACAAGTGCATTAGGTTATGTTGTGTATTGCACTTCCATCCTGTTTGTGTGTTAAGTATACAAGAAAAGATTGGTATTGATAGTTTGGACTTGTATAAGGTGAAATAATGCCAGGGGGTCCCTTCCTCCATTCTGCTATGTCAGCAATGGACCATTTACAGAAATCTGTAAGTCAGCTTCTCAGCAGGGCTTGTTTTTCAAGCAATAGGTCTAGTTCCCAGAAGACACTCCTTGTGGAAGCCAAAAGAGTCAAGTTCCCCATTCTGAGTAAACTCAGGAATGTCACCAGTTTATTTCAAGATACCCAAGAGAACCTTCCAAGGAGTACAATAGTACAGCATAGAAAAGGGGATTCCAGTGGACCTTCTGTAGCCCTGCAGTAGAGGCTAGGCAGAAAGAAGGAAATGGGCCTTTGTTCCTGTACCCCCAGTAGAGAACTACCTCAAACTGAACTTTCAAAAATTTTCTTTTGAATAACAACCTCCCTTCAACCCTCCCCCTCCTTTTAAAAATTTTCTGTGCTGTAGGGAGTGGGGAACAACTGCACTCCCCACAGCACTGTGACAAAGGACCATTTCCCTCCTTTTCCTGCCTAGACTCTGCTTTTCAGTTCCTGGAAGAATGCTAGTGTGGAATTTTAGAAGGACAGCTTTTTGGGCCAGTTGGTGCATGGTACCAGGTAGAGAAACCAGCGGAACAGGTTTCCTTCTCTTGTGTACACAGCCTGTTCTACTGGTTTCTCTACCTGGTACCATGTGAGTGTTGTCTCTGTACCAGACCTTCTGGTTGGAAAACAAGCCTTGCAGAGAAGACTCAATTTGTGCATGAATTGTCAGCAAATTTGGCACAAATATGTAACTTCTTATGCAGATTTCGGAACTGCATTTTCTTTTAAGCTAGCTGTTACAATTCAGTGATTACATTTAACAACCCTGTAAAGTTGCTTATAGTGCTGGTGCCTCAAAGATGGGCACATATTTTCAATTGCAGCAACTGCTGTGTTATCATCTGTGGCATGCGAAGTTTGTGGAGCATGGTTACTTACAACCTTCCCAGGTGCAAATACCATGTGCAAACACAGTCATTTCTATAGTGCTAGGTGGAAAGTGTCTCAAGTGTTTTTGGAGGGGGTTTCAACATTGATCACAAAATGGCTGTGTTGCAGAGAAGCACAAAGCTTCTTGAGCAAGGAACTGTGGTAGATTGCACTTGTGAGGTGTCTAAACATTGTGAATTAAGTAGTGTGGAGCTCCGTAGTTGTGTATATGTGTCCTGTAGTGTATGACATGGCTATTGTGTACAGAGTTGCATACGAAGTGTATGAGTAGCGATGCGCCTTGGTTTTGGCCAAGGTTGTCCTTTATGCAGCTGTTAGTAGTTGGAAGCACAAATTATGTGAGTGAGCTATGTTTTCCAACATTATTTACATGACACCCTCAGATTGGTGAGGTGAAGGAGTTGAGCTTTCGAGTGCAAGGTCGTGGTGCATTCAGCTTGCAGGGAGTGTGAAAAGCGTCAGAAGGATGGAGACCCCAGACCTCTTGTCGGCAGCCCTGGACGAATCTGGGATTGGGGAGGAGGACATGGCCAACAACCACGCACAGGAACCCCTCATGAACCTGTCCCGATTTGTGAGTAGCGCCTCGTGCCTCTGTGCTGTTTCCCGCCGTCGTGCTTGAGTGGCTATGGCATTATTCAGCTACTGAGTCCAAGGTCACAGGTTTGACCTGTAGTCGCAGCAGCCTCATATTCAATGGGCACGAAGTGCAAACGAGCCCATGTGCTGTGTGGTGCCAGGTCACGCTAATGGACCTTAGCTGGTTGAAATTCGGGGTCTTTCACTGGGGTGTCGTTCAGAACCCATGTTCAGAGGCAAAGATCTGAAAGTTTTCTTCTGTCCAAGGTGTGTATCATTTTATCAGAGGAAAATGGTTAACATGAAGAGGCAGAAGTGGAGCAGTGCTGAATAAAATAAAAAAACAATTTAAAGGACCATGACACCTACCTGATTTTAGTTGCATTTCTTGTCTTTAAAATTTGTTTGACATTAGTCTACATGGTTCACTTCATGGTATTCGCGTGTGCCTGCTGAATAATTTGTAATTGAATTTCTTCTTGATGTTGTTTTGGTTCTAGTTCCATCAGCCAAACCATGGCTGCAACACATTGGGAGTGTTTATAGGTCATGTGATGCACGAAAAAAACTGCAATTAAATTGCTCCTATGTAGTTTTAAATCACTACAGTGCTTAGCCCAGCCTGCTTCAAGAGTTGGAATGACAGCAAATGACTATCGTCAAGCATACCGTAGTGTGTGATTCATCTAGGGGGGCTGCGAATGCTGTACTTGCGTTGCGCTGTTTCACATACTGCACAAGTTCACATACTATGCGAACTTTAGAAGGGGCTACACTGTTTCTTTTTCTGAATTCGGGTGTGGATTCTGAAGGTGCGGTCCATACAGGAATTGAAAAAAAAAAATTATGAGCACACCTTTTCTGAATTATGTAGTCCAAAACGGTGGGGAGGGGGGTGCAATTATACTGTATATGAATTCTAGCCAACAGCTTCTAAATGGTATACCTTTCACAGCACAATGAATTCTGCAAACTTCTGTTCTATTCTTTGAACACTGATAAAACCTCTGTCACGAACACCATGCATTATGCAGCAACATTGCAAAGTGCCGTATTCACTGTGTGGGAGGAACTAAATTTCTCATGTGAGATGTAAAGGTGTGGACAGAAGAAAACAGCAGAGGGAATGTGCTCGGATCTCGTGATTTCATTCTTCCGAACATGTAAATTATACCCCTGTCACACAGGAATATTCAATGCCATTTAAATTGAATGGCGTGCGATGCATCGAATGCTGTTCGGTTTCTTTCGATACTACACGGTAAAAAGTAAGGTAATTTGCAAATGATAGCAATTATCAGTGCAAAAATAATTAGTACAATTAAGGGACATTACGGTGCATAAAAGGTGCTTGAAATTGTTGTGTAGTAGATTATAGGCGTCGAATAATATTTCTGGCCATGTTGCAGCACTTCAGCCATCAAAAGCCAAGTCAAGTATGAAATCAACCACAGATACAATAAATTTAAACAAAAATATGGCTGACACGGTTGGCTGAAAACAGTATGGCTGGAAATGACATCCTAAAGGTAAATCACTCAGTTTCAGTCAGCTCTAATTACTTCTGAGCTAAATGCACGTAGTTTGTCAACCAACAAGAAACACAGCTATCCACATCAGGCTCAACCCAAAATTATCAATTGCTGGTAGGGCCCTGCTTCAGGCTTGTCCACCGCTGAGACTAAGAGTAAGTAAGCTATCCACGTCAAGATTAATAGCCGTCCACATCGGCCTTCAGTGGCGAATAGTTTCACACCAAAGTTAACGTTGTTTTTTTGTTAACCTTTTTGGCTTTGCCAGTGCGCACATTATTTTTTCGCATTGCTTGTTTCTGCTGCTGGTGTTCATATTGTTCGAGGTGACTGGTGATCCTGGCGTTAGCGATGTACGAGTAGCAGATATTTGATGCTTAAATGTGCAATTGTACTAGTTCGCCCATTCGTATCATCAGCAGTTGGGTGGGGGGGTTGTTCGTGTGATCTGAATTTCTGCCCATCGCATACAACGCACTTTGGCCACTACATATTACGAATTCGTATCAACCGGGATCATATCATCAAGATTGTACTGTGAGCCTATGGCTTTATATGCTTATAAATTTGGACGCAGTTAGGCTCGTAGCACTTAATTAGAACAGGCTCCCAACAGGGGACTGTATCAAGGTGGGACCGGCAAAGTAAGTGATCATCCAAATATCCCTCCTTGAGCCTGAATTGAATGGTGGAGTGTAGCCTGCAAACCTCCGATGTGCATGCAACGGCAGGCATGACAATGGTCGGAGGTGCCCAAGTGTGGTGGGTTCATGTGGGCCACACAGGGGGCCTGGGAGGCCCGAATTCCTCTGTGCCAATAAAGTCTTCTCTCTCTTTCTCTCCCGCCTCTGGAAAACAGTCCAGCTGTACAGTTTTGTTTTCGCTCTTCTGAGCTTTGCGTCTAAGATGGTCTTTCTTTAGAAGGTGTCTTGCTGTCGTGGTGCCGATGAGCTTCTCTCTTTTCTAGCCGTGCGGTACATACGGACTTGTGACTGTTGCTGCCCTCAGTGTGCTTGTTGCGAGGGAGGGCGTCGGAGGAAGCCTGCTTGGCATATTGCTCATTGCAGCAGATTCCTCCGCACCTCATGAACTACCTGCCACCACACATGATACAGCAGATGGCGCAGCACATGGCCCAGCAGATGGCACACCACATGGCTCAGCAGATGCCCTACCACCACGGGGGCTCCAGCAGCAAGTTCCCACCAGGGGGTGGTGGGTCAGCACACGGCATGGACACCAAGGGGCCTGGCAATGCCCCCTACTACATGGTGCCCCCCTTTGGGTTCAAGGCCGGCAACGGGGCTGCACCTCCATACCCCATTTTCCAAAGGCCACCCTTTGACATGAAGTATGCCATGGGGCCCACTGGCATGCCCACCCAGGTGTGTGTTTGTGAGCATGCTTTGTTCTAGAGGGCCTCTGCTTTGACCTCCCATTTCATACTTTGCATGGGGGACTTGCTGATGTGTTTCGGGTGGGGGGGTGGCTGATTGCTGGCATGCTCCTAGCCTTGAAGTTCGTTAGATTGAGGTTTAACTGTACCGGTGTGTGTGTCATTTGTGCCACTAACTGAAAATGGCTTGCAGGACTATTGGTTCATTGTGTGTATGACATTTTAATAAGCAACGATTGTGGGTTGCAGCACTAAAGGTTTACTTCCAGGCCAACTGTTCATGGTGTTCATGTAGGGTTTGCATGCACCTTGCATTTCAGACAGGAATTGAGCCTCTGGGAGGCTTGGCAGGGCAGGTCTGAAGATTGGGCATTGTGGCATCGTGAATGGCTCCCAACCTTTAGTTGGGAGCGATCTCTTCGTGTACCGTACCTACACGAATGCATCGCGAGTTTTTTCTTCTCCTTAGTTAATCGGTTTCAGAGTGCATCTCACATTACACTCGAAACCAAGGTACAGCTATAACAATTTTTTTTTTCTCGATACTCAATATTTTCACCACCAGACTCGCGAGCTGGTAGGAGAAGCAAACTTTCTCCTGCACTTTGGGCTGCGCAGCACACACGAGCTAAGGAGAGGGTGGCTAAATAATGTGTAAATATTGTATATAGGGAGGGTTATATAGTTAATCGGTTACGGAGTGCATCTCTCTTTACATTTGATACCAAGGTACAACTATAACAATTTTTTTTCTTCTTGGTACTCAAAATTTTCACCACCAGACTCTCGAGCTGGTATGAGAAACAAACTTTCTAATGTTCTTTGGACTGCACAGCACACACGAGGGAAGGAGCGGGTGGCTATATAACGTGCAAATATCGTATATAGGGAGCGGAGTATATAGCTTCGTGCTTTGCAGGCCCAGCACACAGGGGAGGATGCTGAGGAAGAAGAAGAACTGGGATTGGCTGAAACATATGCAGAGTACACACCATCAAAACGTAAGTCACTTCACTCTTTTTGGTTCACTTTTTTCTTCTTAGTCAATGCTAGGCAACAATCCTTATGCATTTGTTGTATGTTGAGTGATGCCTGGTTTCAAAAGTAGTGTTTGCTGAACCTGCAATTCTATCTGGGTTAGAACCTTTCGGTCTTTGTCTCTGCCTGTCTTTGTCATACATTTCCTGTTTTCCTAGTTAGAACTTTTTTTTGTATATACTTGATGACAAATCACTGAAACGAGTACAATTTATGGTGATCGTTAAATGTTGATCCTCGCTGACTTCTTACTGGCCTGTTTCTGGGGGGTAGAGAGGCAAGTTTGACTAACGTTTACAGAGACGTGACTGGCCTAGCATAACTGGGCTGAGATTATCGCTATTACAAAAAGACATTGCTGTAGCAGTGGGTGAGACCAGTGCTGGTTGCTTCCTCTCCTTACTTTTCTTTGCCTTTGTTGCAGTGAAGATTGGTGAGCGGCACCCTGACCCCGTGGTGGAGACCAGCTCGCTTTCGAGCGTGCAGCCGCCCAATGTCTGGTACAACCTTTCTATTCCGGAGGAGGTCATCGACCGTGCCCTCCTCTCTGCTCTCCAGCTGGAGGCCATCGTTTATGCCAGCCAGCAGCACGAAGTGTTGCTTCCCGATGGCAGCCGGGCTGGGTTCCTCATCGGTGAGTGCCCAGACAGTTATATTGAACTTATTGAGCGTCAAGACTAGGAGCATACAATTGCATTGTGTGCAAAGGCCGTGTGGTTTCATTAAAAAACTTTGCTTTGTGACGCTGAACATCTTCGTTGCCTACTTGGCCAAAATGATGGTTCAGTATACATCCACGCTGGCATTTCTGCATAGTGTATGCAAGTTTTGTCCCTATCAGCTTTCCTTTGTTGCCCAATCATGAGAGCTGCTACAGTGAAATCTCAATACAATGAACATCGCATGACCCCCGCGAATCGTTCATTATACTGAAATATCGTAGTAACGAAATAATCGGAAACAAAAAATAATAAAAACACCGCTCAAAGAGAATTTCATATCTAGAAAGGGCTCTCATGTGGGCCAGGCATGCATCAAGCACACTTTCTTGTGTCTTGATTTAAAGACATCGGTAATTTTCTTTTGGCGACTGCGGCACATGCTTCCCAAGACAAACGTTTCAACGTCGTCGAATTTCTTCTGGACAGATTCAGGCACTTAGTCACAGCGTGCGATGGAAGCGCGAATCTTGCCAATCGCAGCACCAGCCGCTTTCAGAATTCTGCTTTTGCATTTTTTATAATTCCTTGGTCCAGGGGTTGGAGCAATGCAGTGTTGTTGGGGGGCAAGAACTCCAGGTGCACATTTGTGAGGCTCAAGTTCACGACGTGTGCGGAGCAATTTTCCACGATAAGGAGTATTTTCTCCCATCCCCCTCATCTGGTTGTCTGGCTTGACGAGCCAACCGGCAAACAACTCACGTCATCCAGGCTCGCTTATTAGCCCTGTACTCACATGGCAAAGACACTACGTTCTTTAGGCAGTGAGGGTTGGCGTACTTCCCTATGACTAGGGGCTTCAGTTTTTTTGTTCCTAGTGTGTTGCAGCAAAACAGGACAGATACCCGGACACAGGATTTCTTTCCGCCCCTGCACTTTCCCCCTTGGAATTCATTGTTTTGTTGGGCAGAAGATAGTAAAAGCAGGCTGTTTCGTCGGCGTTGTAAATGTCCTCCTTTGTGTAACCCTCGGCGATTTCCTCAAAGCAGTCGTCGCACCAGGAGATTGTGCCTTTGTGTCTGCAACTGCCTCCTCGCCGGAAACCACCTGCCAAGTAATTCCAGACCTTTGTCGAAACTGAAAAAGCCAGCCGGAACTTGCTTCTAATCTGGTGGTACCAAAGGCAGCGGCGAATGAACGCGCTTTTTCTTGCAGCATCGGGCCAGACACCAGAATGTTTTGAAGCCTAACCTCCTTGAACCAAGTGAAAACAGCTTCATCCACATTTTCGTGATTGCCAAGGCGCAAACGTTTTCTCACGGGATCAAGCTGGGACAGTTGATGAAGCTTGGCGATTTTTTCTCTCTTTTAAAATGGTAGCAACGGATGACGGTGTAATGCCACGCTCTTTGCACAAGTTCACCTGCTTTTTTCCTGCGTCCAGTTCATGGAGAATTTTGACCTTCTCCTTCAGCGAAAACTGTCGTCACTTTTTTTTAACACGGGCACCAGCGGAGCTCATTGTCACGCTCTTCAACTCAGCACCACTCAGAACTAACTTCGCATCATCGTGGAGTTTGGACAAAAAGCAGGTAATGGCCGATTCACACCACGGTCCGTTCGCCTGCGGCCCGCGCATCACGTGCTTGTGCGTCACCAAAGTGAGAGGCGTGCTGTCGGCCCGCGGACTGGACAACCAATGAACTTCAAGTGCCTCTCCCATCGCGGGAATTAGCGGCGGCACGCGAAGATGCGCGCACCAGCTCTGGCAACCACCGCTCTTGCCAGTATTTTGCTGAGTGGCGTTGAGCTGGCGCGCTGTTTTGACATGCTGCACTGCCTTGGCTGCCATGACAAATCGATTGACTGGGCAAGCAAGACCACCCAGGCCATTGAGGAATTGGACAAAGGGCCGCACCTGCACCATTCAGTCCCAGTCATGGGTCCGGAGGAAAAAACCAGTTTGACCAGTGTTGCCGAAAACTTTAAAATAATCTGCCAACAGTGGTACACCCAGTGCATCGTCTGCTCTTTTGGTCCGTCACATCCGCTTGACGTCATCGGATAGCAGACCAGTTTTGAATGGCGCATGAACACGGGATGCGCGGGCCGCGGGCGAACGGACCGTCGTGGGAATCGGCCATAACGAGACCTCACCTCCACCACCAAGCCACTGCCCTTGCTTGAAAACAACAGAACAAAAAAATGGCGAAAGTCTAGTGGATGGATCCAACTTCCGGCGAGACACGGATGATGATGATAAGCTACAGCTCTGATAGCCGCAGCGAACTCATCTTAATTTCGAAAAAACTTCGTGGTAACGACGCATGCTTCTACGTGGGAGCAAATAAATTACGCACGTTATTCTGAAATGTTCGGTATTTTGAAATTCGTAGTAGTGAAATATATTTGTATTGAAGATATAGGCATTTCAGCTGGAATTATTGAAATTTTCGTAAATCTGAAAAAAAAATCGTCAATGCGTCATTCGTAGTAACGAGATTTCACTGTAGTTGCTGGAAGTTTTCTTGGGATGGGGGTATTCTTATGGGCAGTGACTTCAGGCAAAGAAGCAGTCAGGTGGTACGGTCGCCAAACACTTTTTTGGACTCTGCAGGACACAAGAAATGGTCCAAATCGTACAGTCCGAAAAATTTATGAATGTAAGAAAAATCACTTTGCCACGAACAAAAGGCTTCAAAAATCGCATACTGTGTCATTTTTCACGTTACATCTGCAAGCGATGATATTAGGTGTTTGTATCTGAGCCAGAGTCACGTTTTTGTCACATCCACTCCGCCTCAAGCCACTGGTACCAGACTGCGCGACATGGCTGCGGGTCATGCTGTGAACGCATTGCATTGTAATATCTGTGGTGCTCTGCATGGGCCACGCAAAGCGAAAATGGCATCTGTTTCCCTGGGTAACAATGGTTTCAGAGACTAGAGTGGGAACCCGGAAGAAGACGAGCGGAAGCAAGCATATCTGTGTGCACCCCCATGTCCCCATCTGCCTTGCACTATGGACGGCGTCGTCTAAGCCACAGCGGACATTGATACTGTCTTATATTCATCGCAACTGCATGCCCGGCTCGAGTACTCTTCTTTGTAGGCCTCCTCGATGGTAACAAATAGCCAAGCCTATCCAAGCCGGTCCATCCAATTGATTCCATTTATATTCAAGGTGGCTCCTCTCTCAGCATTGAAGAACACGTTCCTTGTGATCACATTGCTGGCTTGCTTCTGTGTTTGTTAGAAAAAACTTCGGTCGAAAACTCTCCACAGTATGCCTGGCGTCTGTTTAAGTCAGAAAAAACTGACTGCTCAGAGTCCGAAATACATTAGAACCCCTCTATAGAACGTTTACAGAGAGCAGTTCGCTCTGTCCACGGTAGGTGGCGCCACTAGGACGGCCGCCACTTGTGGCCTTCGGAGCCGTCGTTAGCAGCACTGGCGCGTAGTGCTAAACGCTGCTGCGCAGCTTGTGTACAAATGTCAAGTGATTCGAAAACAACCCGGCTGTGATACGTATGTCATGCGCATTGTTCAGTTAAAATGTGAGGCTAATATCTCTGTGGTCTAGTGCTGGAAAAATAGACGCACTTATTACATTTGGGACACTTCGCGACACAAGCCGCTGTCTTTCGAGGAGCTGGCTTGCGAGTTCATGCTGCTTTCAGGAAGAACAGAACGTTAATGTGTTGATTCTACGAAAAAAAATAAACATCACAAACCCTATGTGCCAGTTTATTTCAGCACCAGCAGTAGCCGCGGGAATGTCGGAACGAGCTGGTGATATTTTCACAGCAGTAATATATTGCGCCATTGTAATGTTACTGCGTTTGTTTGCAGTATATTAAAAAAAGAAATATCTTGTGGATATTAGGGCGGACACGTTCGTATTTCATTGCGCGAAGAAGGAAGGTCAATGTGCACATGCCTGCGACCTTTCTTATCTTCGACAAACACCGTTCCAATGCATCGAATATAACAGGTGCATTTTAGACCTTTGCAATAAATGCTTCCTGGGCATTGGCACAGTGCTCACTAAACTGTCGTGCGTACTTGGTGCTCGCATGGTGGAAACGACAACATCTTCGGGTGCTCAACTCTGGAGCTTTTTCAATTTTGACTTAGCTAGAGAGCACAGTCGAATGTCGCCAATCTTTTGAAGGGGTGTTTGAACAACATCCATATTCTTCCTTTGGAAACCGCAAATTAACGGATGATGAAGTAAATATCTGTGCAATTGGCCAGTGATCACACGCATGCGCACATTCGGTTGCAAGTCTCGGGCACAGTGCTGAGCGGTGAATGTTCTTAACAGCTGTGAACACACATTCCTCCATTCGGCAAAAATATCGAGCCCTAAAAAGCAAGCTTTCAGGCATTGCCCCACTTTTAATCTGCAGTTTGACAAGTTATGCGGTCCACAAGTAGCGTTTGACGGTGAATGAATATGAACGCGCAGACAGCTGACCTCTGTTTGTTGACACATTCGTGCCGATGCGGGCAGCCTGAAGGAGATGAGTAAATGAGGTGGTTGAACGAAGCATTTTTTGGCACAAACACGTTCTATGCACACTCACACGAAGTTTCTGTGCCGTCCGACAGCTTGTTATCCAGTGCGAGAGCCAGAAAAGCGTCTTGCAGCCGGGCACCAGCGCGTCGGCAGCCATCGAAACTAGAAGGCCCGAAGGCCGGCGATGCCAGAATGGTCACGTAACCAAATATGGCGGTGCTTATGCTCCCGTGCTGTAAAGCGTCTATAGTAAAGTGACTCGGACAGGGTAATATCTCTACTATATTAGGGTCTTCTCTATATCAGTTGTTGATGACACGGCTCTGAGGATGCTGTCCGGTAATTAATTGGCTATTACTAAACACAGTGTTAGTTTATAAAAGAAAAACTCACAAATACCTTCCATCCTGCTCTTATTGGCCCTTTACGTGATAATTATTTGTTTTATCAGATTTCATATTATCACGTTTTTGATTTTGTTCACGTCTTGAAGTAGTACCTCATTTGCACAAATACAGTGCGGCTTGGAATATAACGCATTCAATTTCATGTGAAAACAAGAGCTTTGCATGAACATGGCATCAGTTTCTGCAGCCTCTGCAAAGAAACAGTCGTTAAATGTGCAACACTGTTGCGGCGCGGCAATGCCGCCACACCTCTGTTTCTTGCCACTTCCCTGTGTTTCACGCTGCCGTGCTGCGAATGTTCACCCCTTTCCTTCCTTTCCTACTCTTCACTGCATTTTTACTGTCTTCTCTGCATCCGATCCTCCTTTTTGTGTTCATAGCCAGCTTTACTTTTTTTTTTTTCCGTGCGCGCCACACTCTTTGCCTCATGCACGGAGGAAAAAAATACTTAGGAGGGGGCGCGACGCCAAGCGGCCAGCCTTTGCAAGCCAAGCGCTTGTGAAGCCGCACCCTCCCCCGTTTTTTCGCTCTCCCAGTCAGCCGTCGGTATTTTGGTGTTGGTATGTTTCAGTGCGCGCGTCTGCGCGGCACGTGGCGCGGGCGTCTACAGCAAGGAGGTTGATCAACAGTCAGTCTGCCGCGCATGCGCGCGCCCAACGGCGCTAGATATTACCGCACGCTATCACGTGGCGTGGTCACAGGGGGAACGACCCTCTTCTTTTTAATGCATTTTTGCTTTTTACGACTAGGCTTCAACTTTCTCGCCGTATGCTCCCTCCTCAGTTTTTTTTCCTCCATGCCCTCATGGCCTCAAGAACAGAAGTTGGCTTCTCCTCGCGGCTTTTGAGCGTAGTGGTGAAGCTATCTCAAAGAGCACTGTTTTATAGTCTTTGGTGTGCATTTGCATCCGAATGTCGGCCTTGTGCATGCCGCGCTGTTATCATTCCGTGGGAAGTATGTCACCACAGTTGTCATCAGGTCGTCATCATCTCTGCTGTCAACATTTTCCTCTGCCATGATATAGCCGCAAGCTCCCGCTATCCATATCAGTTTCATCTGCTCCAGCTTTTTGTGGCTGTCAAAGGCACGGGAGTTGTGGTAGTCACTGTAGTTGTGGCTTTCGTGTGCTGCCGCCAAGCGTTGCAATTTTAGCATGATGGGCAATCACCTTAATAGCTTCACGGCTGGGAGTTTGCTCTCGAACACGACAAGCGTGCAGTGGGCAGGAAATTTGGCGTGGACGAGAAGTGCGTCCGGCGATGGCGCAACTACAAGGATGCATTGAGGAACACGAGCTGCAAAAAGTGCGCTTTCCGAGACAAGCCGTGCAAGTTTCCCAAACTGAAAGAAGAGCTGCTCTGGTGGGCAATGGCAGTTCTACACGTTGACAACAGACATGCTGCGCGACTTGTGGGATGAGCTCGGAGTCTGAAGACTCCGTGAGTGACAATTGAACATGGAATAAATGCCACTCATTAAAAAAAAAATGCACATAGCGTATATAGGCCACAGCCCGAAAATTGGCCCTCGAATCTGGAAAGAAAAGTGCAGCCCTTACATGTGTTTATGCAGTATAACAGGTGTAGGCGTTGTAGTGTGGCGAGAGCTGCCAACGAGTTGTGGCTAGCCTTGCATGTGCCATGCAGTTGGGCACATTTTGCTTTTATCATTTGCAACAGGCTTTTCAGGATCACAGGAGGGCTACAAACATATTTTGCAATCATTTGGCATATATTCTCCCAAGGAAAAAGATAGGCTGTACTAGTATTAGTAAAACCCAGGTGACTAAAGGTGCTGCGTAGAGGACTTCTGGAATAATAGTTGGTATGAACTCTTTCTTTGCAAACTCCTTATTGTTTACCAGTTTACTGTTTGTTCCTCTGTGCTCTCACACCATCCAGGGGGCATCGAGTGGGAGGTGGGTGGATGAGATTAGGAAATTTGTGGGGATATTGCGGCTGTAGCTGCCACAGGGCTGGGTTAATTGAAGGGATATGGGAGAGGCCTTTGTCCTGCGTTGGGCATTGTCAGGCTGAGTATAAGGATTATTATTTGCAAGGTCTTGTTGTTGCTGTAAAGGGAGTCCACAATATGCTTTTACCATCACCAACACACTATATAGCCTGATCTGCAAAGCTATGGACACGGAATTTCCAGTCGTTCTTCAAACAGTCTGGTTCTTCTCTCAGGTGATGGTGCCGGTGTGGGCAAAGGCCGAACCATCGCAGGGATAATCTATGAGAACTACCTCCTGGGCCGCAAGAGAGCCATCTGGTGAGTACCTTTGCATTTGCACCACTGCACACAGGCAACCTAGTCCCACTGGAAATGGTGCGCCATCGAAAATACTGAAGGAGAGTTGTGCAGCCAGTACCGGAGCCACCTCATTCGTTTGTACACTTGTGTTCTTAGCTCCTCATGCTAGCAAGAGCTCAAGTGCAGTTCTTGTTGTATGCAGTCAAACCTCATTATGAACAAGTGAATGTTTGTAAATATAGGAAAACCGTGTTAATCCGAAGAGCCTTGAGCACCAACTTTTTATTTCTTGGGATATCTCAATGGAATTTTCAGGATAGGTTCATAGCACTAACATTTGAGGAACTACCAAGTTTCATGGAGCTGTGCCCATTGGTTTTCAAGTTACAAGAGTACAAGTTACATGAGTACACGTTACAAGAGTACAAGTTACAGGAGTATATCAAGGTGGTTTACATGGGTTCCTTAGGACATGCCTGGAGAATTTGCAAAATGGGCTGGCACTGTGAAATTCAGTATTGTCATTCCTGGATAGGTAACCCAGGGCAAGACAATGCCCTTTTTCTAAATTTCCTTGCTGAAAAATTTTTCCACAGCACTGAATTTAGTGTTACTAATTAAACCTGCATTAACCAAATTTTATCACAAATTCCAGACGCAATATCTTGACAAAACGGGCTTTCTTGCCCTCAGAAATTTATTCAGGTATGGAATAAAAGAAACCCCATGAAATTCCGATAAGTGGTTCTTCAGATACAGCGTGACTGAGCAGCCACACCAGGTAAAAAATTGATTCTGAGAAAACGGCCTTCGAAGATTGCGCTAACAACTTTTTTGTTTCTTGAGAAATCGTGATGAAATTTTCAGGGTAGGCCCGCAGCAGGAAGATTTGAAGAACTACCAAGTTTCACAAAGTTTTGAGCACTGGTTCTCAAGTTATAGGAGTATATAGAGGTGGGGTTTGCGTAGGTTCCTTGGGACAGGCCAGGAGAATTTGCAGAATGTGCTGGCACTGTGAAATTCATTATGGTAATTCTTGGATAGGTACTTCAGGTAGCGACAAGGCCCTTTTTCTATATTTCCTTGCTAAAAAATTTTAACACAGCACTGAATTTAGTTACTAATTAGACATGCACTAATTAACCAAAGTTCCAAACACGAAATCTTGTTAAAATAGGCTTTTCTCGCCCTCAGAAATTTACTTACGCACAGGATAAAAATAAAACCACATTGAAATTCGATGAGAGGTTCCCAAGACGATGCTGGGATATGCAACCATACAAAAAAGTTGCGACATTTCCAGGTCTAAAATGATCCTGGTGAATAATCTGAGGTGTCTCTGTGCCCTTTCTTTACATGCCACCTCTCAGTTTTCACCTCATTCTGTTCCTCAGCCTTGCCCAGGCACAGGGCATCTTTCTCAGCAGTTCGCTGGATGGCGTCGATGCACTTGGCGATGCGCTTCGCCATGCGGACGGACCTCATAGAATGCTTCCGTGCACAGGACGTGTGTCTCGTCTTGAATTTCATTTTAGGCCTCGTGACCGACCACGCAACTATCGGCAGGCTGCACGAAAATGTTCAAGGGGCATGGCGGTGAAAGACGGTGATCTCAATAATTGCGAAAGGCGAACACGCCGCACAAAGCAGAGCAAGAAGCCGGAGCAGACGCAACGCAGGGGCCAACTGGCAGGGACCATCGCATCAGTGCGCGCAGTAGCCATTAGCAGCCGCCCGATCTCCCGCGTTCTCGAGGAGCGCACGCTTGGTCCAATCGTATCGGATTTGAGACGCGGAAAACTTGAAAGCTTCCATGAGGTCCCCAATCAAAATCTAGCCGTGCCTCGAGCACACTGCCACCGCCGGTGCTGCAGGTAGCAAAGAAAAGTGCAAGAATTCGCGAACAAAACAAGACCAAAATGCCGGCGCTCTGTTCAGCGGGAGCGGAACAGCGTGTGCACGTAGTTAGGCCTTTTCTACTCTTGCTCGGGGCTCAGGGCCCGCCGCGGTGTGTTTTATATTTAATTTTCATTATTTTCACGGTGAATTAGACATTTATAATTACAGAAAAACTAGTTTATAGACCAGAATATATACTTATCTAAAAATTGACTTTTCGCGATTTTTCGGCTTTCAAAGGTTGCGTCCCCCTTATTAAGGGAATGAGAAAACATCCCAATTGTCCAAATGTCAAATTATTGAATGGCCCCCAAAACTGCCTAGAAACCATTTGTGTTGAAGCAAAATTTATTCGAAGTGTCGAAAGCAGAACTGTTTCATAATAGTAAATAATAACGGGAAATGTTTTCGTAGCATCTATTAGTGTGTGGCACGGTAGCACTGGAGCTTGTTTGCATATGGTGTCAAGCATAATGGACGCGGAGTTTCACCGTGCTGCGATAACAGGAAAATACCACATGGATGGAAGCGAGGGAATTGCACATTGGCACTGGAGCAGCAAAATGCCCTAGAAAAACAAAAGGTAAACATCGGCGGCAAGGAAATCATTCTGGATGGCGTGTAGCTATAGACTCAGCTGGCTGGCTGATCTGCGCTACCGATAGCTGCCGATCGTCGCCATCACCGCAGGCTGGCAGTGAAGCTCCAAAAATGGAACTACACAGCTGGACTCTCTTTTGGTATTAACGAGGGCCTGCCGATCATTGCTCCCCTGATGTAATGTACAGTTCAGTCCTAAAGGCTAAGATTTGTACAATCGGTAATCAGGCAGGTCATATGTTTGCAATGTGTCACTTTGGGAACCAGCCCGAATCAATTGTTGCGTGGTCTGCTTTATTATTTTTTTTTCTTTCCTGATTCATGTTTATACACCATTAAAATCCTTGGGCAAAAAAAAGTGTCTTGCTTTATTGGCCTCCTCATAATGGGGATATGCATTTTCTGATGAAGATTGTTGTCATCTAGATCAGCGGTCCAAATCGGTAACTAATTCTTGTGAGGATTTGTGTAGGCTGTGTAGCTGTCATTAACTTATTCGGTTATATGCAAGTCTAGTTCTTGAGGAGGCTTGTGTGTGTGCGTGTGTAATAATAGATGTAGTTTAATTGCATCTGAAGTGCTACTTTGATCTCATCCCCCCCCCCCCCCCCCCCCCCCCCCCCCCCCCCCTGCACCATTTGTTTTTTTCTCTATAGGGTGAGCGTGTCCAATGATTTGAAGTATGATTCAGAACGAGACCTGCGGGACATCGGTGCTGGAAAAATTGAGGTTCATTCTTTAAACAAGGTATGTCAGCATGCAGTGGTCATTAAGGTACAGAAAGTTCATTATAAATGCTAGGGTTGAAGCATGGTTTGGCTAGTGAGCACCCCGTTTTGTCTTGTGTGACACCTTGCTTGATGTTGCATTATGTTAAAGCACTGCCCTAGCTGATATTTCCAGAGCACAGCCTCAGGGCTGAGAGCTCGTAATCGCAGGGCTGGTGATGTGCTGTTGTGTCAGATGCTACAGCAGTGTGTGTGCTGTTTCAGTTCAAATACGCGAAGATCTCCTCCAAGGTGAATGGCAGCGTGAAGAAGGGCGTCATATTTTCCACGTACTCGTCTCTGATTGGTGAAAGCCAGAGTGGTGGCAAGTACAAAACACGGCTCAAGCAGCTCCTGCACTGGTGCGGGGATGACTTTGATGGTGTTGTATCCTTTCATCAGTGTTCGCTTTCCATTGCTCCCGAGAGTGTGTCTAGTTCTGAATGTTGACTGTCATTTTGCAGCTTTTCATGTACTGAACAGTTTACACACCTCGCTTGTCAGGTATGTGGCTTGTGTGAAATTTTAAATAACTATATCGTGTAAATAACCACAATAACTGCATTAAAACATCTAAAATGCCATTGTTTGCTAGCAGTCTGTTTTACAGGAGCTCCAGAATTTGGAGGTAAGTGACTTGGCTGCTACTTGAGCACAGTGCATTTCAAGTTGGTGTCGGGGACAGTGACTCTGTAGCCATGAAGCATTGCACTGAGTGTAAAACAAAACAAGGGAAGGCCTTTGCAAAATAAAAATAAAAAATATGGCATTTGAAACACAAGCATTTCTTGCTGCCTTCATGAGCAATGCGAATTTATGAATTGGCCAGGACTTTAAATACCCAACCTGGCTGCGAATAATCGAGGCTTGTGCTGTCCATGTTTTCTGCAAGGAGTTTGGCTCTGTGATTCTTTGACAATTTTGCCTTGCAAAAGTGCCTTGTGGCTGTTTCATGTTTGTTGCTGGATGCATGTCATCCTCCTTGACTGTGGGTTTCATTCAGATTGTGTTTGATGAGTGCCACAAAGCCAAGAATCTCTGCCCTGTGGGCTCCTCCAAGCCAACAAAGACTGGCCTCACTGTCCTCGAACTGCAGAACAAGCTTCCAAAGGCACGAGTGGTCTATGCTAGTGCAACAGGTGAAGCCTTCTGGTTTTGCTTTCACTTGAGCATTATTTTATGCCTTCATGAGAACATTGCTTGCATTACAAACAATAGACAGAGGCTTGAAATGATCACGTTGGGTCCTTACAAGTCTTTTCAGCTTGGTAGAAGGGCCGTACAGTTGCATGCAAGCAGATGAGCACTGTAAGTCTAGCATAAATGGACAGAGTTTCTATTTACTAAGTGCTCCAAGGAGAATGTCTGGAAATATTTCACAGAGTCCACAGTCCAGTGCTGAATTGTTGAAGAGGGAGGGCTTGACTTTTTTGACAACTACCTTTCAATTTTTTCCTTAAGAGGAAATGCATGCAATGTTTGCTCAAGACAGCATATAGCCGCGATGCTCCAGCGAAAGAACATTGTGCATAAAGGATAGCGCAGCCCTAATTACATAAACATGCTAGAGCCCCGGTGGCCAGTCACTATTATGAGACCTATTATTGCAATTGTGTCATTGCGCAGCTATTGCTTTTAAGCGACGAATCGATAAACGCCTGCTAACGAGTGTATAGAGTTCTCCATTAGGGGTAGTCAAGTTTCATCGCTGCGCTCCCCCACCTTCCCACCCCCTCCCACAAAGGCCCCTGCTGTCAAAACACAGTGCAAAGATGACTTATGGTATTGCAGCATGTACAACATATTATTTAGCAGTAGTTTTTAGTAGTACCGTCAGATAGCATGGCCATAACCCTGTACTTAAAAGGATGGGACAGGCCCAAAAGAGTTAATGCAAGGGGGAAACTTGGCGCCGTCATTAGATGAGGGGGGGGGGAGGCATTGCCACCCCGTCTGTGCGCACGCCTATGCCTGCTAAGCGTACGCACTGCGCTCCCAGTGCCTCCCCGCGTCAGGCATCGGAAAGGGACACCCGTCACAATGTGCCTTGTGCTCGCATCGTCGCGCTTGATTCGCAAATTTCACATGGGGAAGAGCGGCTGCAGCACCTGCAGTCTGCTGAAAGTCGTTCCGCAGAGATCAAGAGAACATGTCACCCTCCAAATAGAGTGTGATGCGCGGCCTCTATGGCCATCCGATTCCGCGAAGAGCCACTGCGCATGCACAGATCGCGACGTCACGAGGCGCCAGCCAGCTGTTCGCGCCCCTTCCCCGTCGGGACCAATCAGCGCATGCACACTAGTGGCGTGCGGAAGCGGATCGCGGTATGCTAAATCTCTGTGCTGTTGCATGCCACTGAGCGCGGTTACAGTGCGTGCGTACCGCCGGTAGCGCGGTCGTGGACACCTGGCAAGTACAGATCTGGGCGCCACGCTTCCGCCTGCTTGCGTCTTTTGCCGCGAGCATGTGCAAATTGGTTCCGACATACACGCGGGAGCACAGGCACACGACGTGGAGTCGGGGCTTTGGTTACGTATATGCCGCGTTGCGATCCCGGAGCATGCAGCAAGAGTTACAGAAACTTTATTCGCTCGGGACGAATACTTCGAGATTTCGAATACCGAATATTTGAAATTATCGAATGTTCGCACAGGCCTAGTCTTTGTAAACCAGATATATCTTCCTTTTTTGCACTGTGTTTATGAGAGGCTTTTAAGAGGTTCCTAATCTTTCATTTATCAATGAATTTGCCTTAAAAGAAGTCCTGTGTATTTTCCGTTTTTTGTTCACTTGTGGGCAGGGGGCTCATGCCTTGTGTAGTAAAAAAAAATGGGATCATTGTCTTGTTATCAGATCAGCCAACAACCCTGTTGTAAGATCCCTTTGATATTGTACTCATTACTTGTGCCCATGTTTTTCGGCGTTTCAGGTGCATCGGAACCGAAGAACATGGCATACATGACTCGCCTAGGCATCTGGGGTGAAGGAACGCCCTTCCGGGAATTCTCAGACTTCATCTCAGCTGTCGAAAAGCGAGGCGTTGGCGCCATGGAGCTGGTTGCCATGGACATGAAGGTCAGGCTACAGTTTGGGCTCTCAAAAGCAGCACTAGGCATACGTAGAGCGGAGGCTGAAATGGTGCTTATGGCCAGGCTGCTGCCTAAGTTCCTGGCCTCTGTCTGTAAAGTGTGGCTGTTTTGAATCCATAGGAAAGCATGTTTGTACCTTTATCTGTAAAGTACCATGCACTTCTCAGTTTGGTACCAGCTGAAATCATATCTCTGTGCAAGTTTGCCCATGACTCTGACAGCGATTACTACTGCTGCAGTTGACTCATTGGAAGAGGAAGTGGGTATTTGTTTGAATTAGGGGTTCAAATCAGGAAGAACTTTTTCAATGTGCTTGATGTTGCCTGGCCAGAGCATCACTTTGAGCAGTGAGCAAACCTGAAGTTTGAATTGAGGGAGTTGAAATAACTTCGAGTCTATAGCTATCGTTCTTCAGGGTGGGGTTTTTGAGTCTGGCATGCAAAAAAATATACACGCACATGGATATTTTAGAAGATGAATCGAGGCAAACAGCCACTGTGGTTGGTAACGATTTACAGTCGACGGCCGAAAATTCAGACACCTGATTTTTCGGACATGCTTGATTATTCGTACTTTTTCGCAGCACTGCGACATGGCCCATAGAGCCAATGTGTAAGAGCGCCTGAAATTTCGGATGAACCGCAACTGACTGCTGGATTTTTTGAACCTCGTTCACACTTTCCGCCAATACCCAAGCCGCCATAAAATGGGTACAGTGGACCGTCGTTAATTCAGACTGCAAAGGAGATCGAAAACTTTATCAAATAAAACGAAATTCAAGCTTAAAGGGAGCCTCTTAAATTGTGAGGCTGAAATTGGCACATCGCGCCTGCGTGGTTTCGAATTCGTACTGTTCTTGAATGTCATCCGCCGCACAAACTTGAACAATAGCCAAGAGTTTGCGGAATTTATGTGCTGAGTTTTTTGTCCCGAATACGGGAAGAGGTAGCAGCGAAGCGTGTGGAAGATGTATGGCGTCACAGAGACGGCGAGCACGGAAGGAAATGGTGGTGTGTTTCAAAGTGAGGCCAGCGTACCTGCGGCAGAATGCCCCGCAACCCTGACTTTTCTATCGTAATACCATAAACAACTGGTGTTTTGGTGACAGGAAAGACTCCTCTCATTATATGCAAGCCACTGCAGAGTGCATATCGCCGGATACGATGCCGATTTTGGCTCTAGTCGCTTGGCCTAATGACGAAGGTAAATGCTGGCGGAGTGCTTGCTTCAGCCGTTTTTTTTATTCTTAATTGTGTCGCCATCTTTGCTTTCTCGTTCTGGGCCCATCATATTGCGGGCGCAGCAGCCTGTTCGGTCTCTCATCTAGAGTTTGTCCCAGCCCTTGCGTTCATTGGCGACATGCCGAGGGCAGCACAGCCAGGCCGAGCGTGTGAAAGGGGTCGCTGCCCATCGTCTCTGCACATGGCATGTGGCAAAATTTAGTCGTGAGGACCTTCGGAATGTGTGTAATACAACTGACCCCCTTCCTCTAGCATATCGGCAATAAGTTAGTGATTTTTTCCGGCGAAATTTGATTTTTCGGGTGTTTTCGCCATCCCTAGAGAGTCCGAAAAATCGGTCGTCAATTGTACATGAAAAGAATGCCTGGATATAGTGTGACATGGCTGTTCGTGTACAAAAAAAAGATAGCCGGGTAGCAATATCCTTGATGTAAATAAGAAATAGTGAAAACTTGCCCTTTGTTTAGGTTTTTGCAAGCTTCACAAATGTTCTGGCTATTTTGAGCGTGGGGCTCTCTTGGCACAGCTTGTTTGCAAACGTTAATTTAGTAGCAAATTCATTGGTAACTGGCTTTGGCCCAAGCGTTTTATGACTGGCAGCAACTTGATGTGTCTTTTCCTCGCTGTTTACTGGGCCTGGTAGTGTAGATACTTGTGCAAAAGCTAGTACCAGCACTGCTTGCTGCTGTACATTCTACAAAAAAATAAAAATAGCAGTGATTGAAGTCCTACTTGTTTTGTGTACTTTTACGTCTGTGTGAGTGCCTCCTGCATTTGCTGTTCTGCTCTGTTCTGCAGCTAAGAGGCATGTACATGGCTCGCCAGTTGAGCTTCACTGGTGTGTCCTTCAAGATCGAGGAGATCCCTTTGACGAAGCAGTTCATTTCCATGTACAACGAGTCAGTGAAGCTGGTATGTTTCCGTTCCCCCCCCCCCCCCCCCCCCATACTTTTTTTTAATTGTATCTTAGCTGACATTTGGTAGCGCAGAACTTGAGCTGTGTTAGTAAGTCGTGATGAGACACAGCACTCATATTTGTCCTGTCTTCTCGTTTTGTGTCTCATCTTACCATGCATTGTGTTCCATCATAATCTGTTGAGATCTCTTGCCCTGATGCCTTGTTAGTTGGTCTCTGTTTGTGGCCTAAGCAATAGCCTCGTTGTAGAATTGATGGGTAGATTCTGGGAGGGATGTTTTCTTTTGTGCTTAAAAAAAAGGGTGCCAGGAATTGCCTATGTTACTGGTCCACAGCCAGAATCACTGTGGCCATTGTAACAATACGTCCTCATCTGATCCCATCTTGCTTTGTTTTGCCTGCACTGTAGTGGGTGGATGCCCGTGCAATGTTCCAAGAGGCGGCTGAGCTGATGGAGGGAGACTCTCGCATCAAGAAGACCATGTGGGGCCAGTTCTGGGCCTCACACCAGCGTTTTTTCAAGTACCTCTGCATCGCCTCCAAGGTGCCCTACGTAGTGTCGCTGGCCCGTGAAGCGGTCAAGAATGACAAGGTGGGCCAGGGCGCAGTATTCTTCAACATGTAGTGCTGGGAAGTGGCAGTCATCAGTGCACGAGCTTACCAAAGCTGAAGTGAACTTTTTAGAGAAGCACTCAGAAGTCCATTCATTCTTGGTGCAAATGTGTTCTACTTGCATTTGTTTTGGGATGACATAGACCTCTAGTATATTTAGATACTGTTGGCAAGCAACCAACAGAGTCCTGCATTTTCTGATGAAAAATGCTTACACTGCTGCTGTGAGATGAACTTTTTTCGTGTTGTTTTCATGTGGTTTTGACATGAGTTGAAAGAGAACCTCTGAAACCTTTAATTTAGGGAACGGAGTGTCAAGGGCAGATTTATGGGAGAACCGTGCTGAAGCCCATTTTTTGGCGATAAAGTCTGAAGAAATACATGGATTAGATGGGACCTCCCCGTGCAGTAGTGACTCCATAAATCTGCCCATCTGGAGTGGGCATCTGAAGTTAGAAACAGCAGTGGAGAGATTGCTTCAAGGGCGAGCAGAGGACATTTTATTTCCTGATACATCTTGTTAGTTTCTTTTCAGAAGCAGTAGTCGGCTCAGCTCTCCTTCTGCTGTGCTTTGAATTCTCAAGAATATGTATGCCAGTGTGCACATTTTTTTGGTTCATGATGCTACAAAATGCGACGATGTTTGTTTGATTGATCGACTGATTGTTCCCATCTACTCCCCTCCAGTGTGTTGTGATCGGCCTGCAGTCCACAGGAGAAGCCAGAACACTGGAACAGCTGGAGGAACAAGGTGGAGAACTCTCAGACTTCGTCTCTACGGCAAAGTGAGTACACTGCTCTGCGGTGCATTGAGCCATGCAGCTTTCCATGGGAAGCCTGTTTTATATGTGGCTGGACAAACATACTTTTTATGAACGGCCGTGGCTTGTACCTTTTTTGAGAGGAAAATAGTTGTGAGAAAAGCCTTAGTTTAACATTGTATTCCTGTTGTTTTTCCTAGCTGCTGTATTCTTTGTCTTAGGGATCAGTGTTCTAGATACAGTGGAACCCATTCGCACGTTTTTCACCGGACCGGGAAAAAAATAATACGTAACAGCCGAGAAAACGCAAAAGTGAGGAGAGCTCCGAAAATGAATGAAAACAGTGCAGCTTTGACTTGAAACAATTTATTTCCGCAAAGTGATCTTAGAACTTAAAAAAGTCTAGAATAGTGGATTGCCGTTTCTTTCGCTCGCTGGAAAGCACCGCGCATTTCTAATAGCCTGGAAGGCCTCGTTGCTGTCAGCGCCGCTTTGAGATGCAATGCACAGTACGTATGTACCTGCAAAGGAGGTCCAGAGTCGCCGGGGCTTCTCCAAAGCACGTATCTGCCAACTCCCCGGAATCATGCAACACGTGCTCTTCATCCTCATTGCTGTCAGCGGCTGCACTTGCGTTCGAGTTTGCAACGATCTCGGCGATGCTTTGGCATTCCGACGTCACGACGGCAGCATTCACGGCAACATAGCCATCGTGCATGACTCCTGTGGCACCCAGTGCATTCATAGCCTCAGTTAGCTCTTGATACAAGAGGCTGCTTCCGACCCTTCCGCTTTCGTAGCAGTTTACACTTCCTCGTCCGTGCAAATCAACGTAGTGCATAGCGTCAAGTACTGAAAGGGTCGTAGGCTGCTCTCCATGATCAATATGCGCGAGAGAGCACTTCACGATGCACTTCCTGTAGAAATGCTTCAGGTTCTCTATTGCGTATTAGTACGTCCAGCTTTTCCTCAAGGGGAAGCGCATTCTGCTTGTGCGACACTATCTAAGCACGCAAAGATCGCGGTTTGAAGTTCGACCATGGTTCAACGTTCACGAGGGGAATGGCCATCTAGTGGTGGCCTCTCCAACTTGTGTGCGGCTTCTTGAAGCCAGTTCCGTAGCCGAGCATGGCCAGGACTCGTCAAAAGTCAAAATGGCGGTTGACTCGGCGCATTGCCTGGGTGGGTTCGGGGCGCCAGGTTGCGACGTATCATGCGGGAACGTTTTCACAGCTACAACGTAACAGCGGGGTTCCCAAATACAGTAAAACCTCGTTAATTCGAACTCGAGGGGGACCGGAAAATTGTTCGAATTAAGCGGAGTTTGAATTAACGAGCGGGCGCTAAAAAAAGCGGCCATCACGCCCGGCAGCACGAGCCGAAGCTAAAACAGGAATATCTGAGATCGTTATCTCTTACTACGCGCTACTACACATTTGCGGCGGGCGATTGCGCGAATTAAAATCATAGAGCCCGTATGTCGAAGGAAATAAAGTTAATTTGTTTATGCGGTCGGAGCTAACATCAAAATGCATTCGCGTAAGCAGCAAGCTTAATGATTAAATATGACACTATGCTTCAAAAACATGTTTATTAACAGCAGATTGGCAAAGCATATCAAATAGAAAAATAATCGGTGATGCGCATTTGTTTTCGTTTTCTTTGCCGTGACTCGACAAGCATCGTCTGCAACTTGCCCAACAGCTCCAACGCAGCGTCCAAATTATCATTGGCGGAGAAGTAGCGCGCAGCCAGATCGAGTGCTGACGCTGTTTCACATGCACTCGGGGGTGGCAATGGATCGTCGCCTCCGTCGGACTCGTCGTCGCTGTCAGCTGTGCTCGCCGCGCCGCAGTTGTGCGGCATCTGGTCACCGCAGGCCGCTTCAATAATCTCGGCATCGCTTAACGGCCCCGATGTCTCCACACCGCTGTCAACGTCTACGAAGCTCTGGAAGTCAACACCCTCCGATAAAGCAGCGTAGGCAGGGTGCAGCGCGACGGAGTCATCACACTGAGCATCCAGCTCTGCCGTGCTGCAGGCTTCTGGGCCTTCAATGAAGCCGCACTTTCGATAACAGTTCGCGACTGTGTCCGCCTTGACAGCATTCCACGATGTTGCCAGCATGTGGCAGGCTCCGAGGAGATTGACGTCGTACGATTTGCCGCTGTCCATACACACAAGAATCCGCTCTAGGAGGTGGTGCCTGTACAGTGTTTTGAGGTTTTTAATAACCCCAAGGTCCATAGGCTGCAGCACAGCCATAGTGTTTTTCGGCAGAAATGCCAGACGGATCGCCTTCAGTCCGCTGATGTCGCAATGGGCTGAACAGTTGTCGACGAACAACAGAACATTCCTGTTCTGTGCCGCAAACTTCCTGTCGAGTGTGCGCAGCCAATCCGTGAAAATTGCTCGCGTCATCCACGACTTTCTGTTGAAAGTATAATCAACAGGGAGAGTTTTTAGCCCTTTAAAGCAGCGAGGCTTCGCTGCTTTGCCTATAACTAGCAAGCGGCACCGTTCCGTGCCAGTCGCGTTTGCGCACACCAACACCGTCACTCTTTCCTTGCTTCTCTTCCCGCCTGAACACTTGTCGCCTTTGTAACTGACAGTCTTGTTCGGCAGCAACTTAAAATAAAGCGCGGTTTCATCTGTATTGAACACATCGCTGAGCGAGTAATCGGCAAGGTAGTCCTTTAGTTGACCTGCTGCAACGGCTTGCGCCGGAGCCACCGTAGCCGGAGCATAGGCGGCGCCCGCGGTAGGGTGGCTACCCGCGTGACCGCGCGTCAGCCAAAAATAGACAAGCCAATGCTTCGACGCTCCGGCAGCGAAAACCTGCTACGGCATGCACCGGAGGGTTGGTTCGGGCAACGAAATTCACGTCTCACCTCGTGCGTGCTGACATGCGTGCTGGCTTATTTTTTTTCTCATCATTCTGCATTTTTTAAAATTTTCAGCGTATTATATTTGCTACGAGGTGACTTCTATATGCGAGGAGCAATGCGAGCCATCGGCGCCTAGTTCAAATTAACCGACGTGGATACCGGCATATTCGAATTATCGGGAGTTTTGACCCATTGAAATACACAGGGCTTTGCCGGGACCCGGCCGTCAGTTCGAATTAACCGGAAGTTCGAATTAAGCGATTTCGAATTAACGAGGTTTTACTGTACATTGAATCCTATGGGAGCTATGCCGGGACCACATGAAAACGACGTAACAACCGGGAAAACGCAGCAGTGAGGAACGTAACAAAGGGGTTCTACTACTAAGTGTTTGTTGGAATGTAGTTTTTCCGTGCACCAGCTGTTGAAAGGTCTGCTGAAGGTGAGAAAATGATGAAATGCTTACAGGAAGGCTGACCTGTACGGGCAGTGGCATGGTTGAAGCTGCTTGTGTTAAGATAAGAGCCAAGGTGGGGATCTCTGGCAAAATAAAATATAAAAGGGAGGGGGCATGAAGGAGTGGCAGTGACAAAAAGTAGCATCTGTTCAGACATGGAGCACACATGCTTTCTACCTTCTTTGTCTGCTATCTGTGAATCTCAACCAGTGTTGGAAGTTTTGCTGGGTAAACTTTTATAATGTGGTTGCGTTGGATTTAGCATGCAGACATCGCTTTGTGCAAAAGGAATCCTGCATCTTCTGTGCAGAATGTGTTATGCAGTGGATGTTAATTACCCATATTAGTCTTGGCTGCATAGTTGCAATCCTAAGTATGCCATGGCTCCTTTTTTTTTTTATCTTCTGTGGTGAAATGCATAATTGTCAGTTGTTGTTTTTTTTTGTGTGTGTTTCCTTAAGCATTCTTGGATAGATCTTGCCTCTCAGTTAGTGGTATTCTTCACAAAGAATGGATTTTAGATGCACGTTGTCAGGGGCAGTAATAAATAGAGCAGCACACTGTGGGCCACAGCCTCACTGCCTGCCTTTGCTCTGCTGCAGGGGAGTCCTGCAGACTCTGATTGAGAAGCACTTCCCGGCACCCAACCGCAAGAAGACTCTGAAGCTTCTGGGGCTGGGTGGCATTGTAGAGGAGCTGAGCCCCTCGCCGCCCCCGTCGTCTTCGACGGGGGGACACAAGCGGAAAAGTGCTCGACAGGCTCGGCAGGGGGTAAAGCGCTACAGGGAAGCTTCCTCAGCAGATGAAAGCGATGTGGACATCAAGAGCGAGCCAGAGAGCGACTTTGAGCCGTCTGTGTCCAGTTCGGCTGCAGAAGAGTCCGAGGCCAGCTCGGCTGTCGAATCGGACGCAGAGGACGACTTCAACCCCTTCGGCGATGACTCGGACAGTGACGGTAAGCTCCCTGGACACTCTAGCTGCTGCTGCTACAATCTGGGGTTCTGGGAAATGGTGCTCCCGCCCTCCCCCCTCCTTTGTTTCGAAAACCCTTGACTTCAGTAAAGTACTGTTAAGCCCGCTTATAACGAACATGACCCTCATGCCCATTCATTCATTACATCCCGATGTTCATACTAAGTAGACTAGAAAGAACAGACTGGACTTGCGTAATGCAAATTTCACAGTGCACTTTTTACATGGATGTGCAGGAGTCACCATAGGCCCGACGAAGTTTTGGCACTGGTTGGTGCATTTTTACATTGCTGTCAGTCTCATCCTTGGCTAGAAAGCAACACAAGCAGTGTGCACATTGCAGTCAACATGCCGATTGTCATCTCGAGGCATGCATTTAGGGCTATTAAGTATCTACGGTCGCTCTTAGTTAATGTGTATATGTCAGCCAGTCTTGAATTTTATACATAGACATGGTCATCTCTGCATCCTACAATGCTTAGTTTTCGACAAGGCGCCATCCTTGCTGAGTGGTCACAGGCAGCAGCCTTTCAATTTCAGTGAAGAGCATGCCGATACTGCGTGCTGATGTGGCGACAATGGATAGCCCACTTAGAAAATGCTCAGTGCTGCCTATGCTTAGTCTTAGCAAGGACCAAATTTTGGCCCAAAGGGCCAAAAAAAAAAAGCCACTTGCAAGTTTAGCGTAGACGCAGCGCAAAAGTGCCTTTGTGGGATGCAGCTATCACCGTGGCAAACAGCTAAAACGAGCTGCCACACGGCGCAACTGCACAGATTGGACAACGTATGCTCACATGCTTGTACTGCATTAAAAGCAATGGGCTCATTCCACAAAATTGCAGCATCAGCGTATGAGAACAGCTTTCAAAACCCCCTCAAAGGCTGCCACTCGCCAAAAGCCCACGCATCAGAGGAACGAAAAAATGGTAGCGAACTCAAATTAGAAGCGCATTAGGAGAGCAACTAATGTAAAGTGAAAGGCATAGGCACCCTGCTGTCGCAGCTTCGCCGCGTCAGCTCGTATCATCGTCCGTCACTTTTCTTTTCCCCCCAGCTCCTGGTTTTGAAGAAATCGGTTATTGTTGCGTATAGCAGAAATGATACTTGATGTGGCCAGAGGACACGCTGCAGCATTGGGTGAGATTGCGGCTCCTGGCAAGCACGATAAGATCTCTTCCTTTATGGCCCACCATAAACATGAATGTGCCCCTCCACCAGCCGTGATTACATTCCTTAGGCCAGCAAGTCTCGTAGTGACCGTGGCATATATGAAAGCTACGACTCTGCACTTGTCTAAGGCCCCCCCCCCCCCCCCCCACACACACACACACACACACACACACACACACACTCTTCCATTCTTGTAACCAGCGTCCTTTTCATAGTTTTCTTGAAAAGCATAAGCTGTCAGGTTTTATATGCTTATGTGCAACTCCGATGGGACCATGGCCACAAAGCATGCTTCCGCATACAGGTGTAAGTGTCTGCAATGTACATTGTAACTCGGTCCCGTGTCCGCAGGCGTTCATTCTATCTGACACTTGGTGCCATAGTCATGATGTGGTGCATTGTAGCTGCCACATAGTCTTCCTTTGTACTAAGTCAGCGTTCATAATGAGTGGCTCAGTTGTATTACTAGAAAATTGGGTGTAATTATATGGGATCCCTGGCGCTGTCAGTTGCCATGTGAACATATGATGGAATTTTGCAGGTTCTTGCCATGCTTATGGGGACATTTCGGAGTCATGATAAGATGTTATTCTACCAGGGCTTTTTTGAGAAGGGTCACATACTGTCAGCTCGGGAACAAACGATTCGGGAACAAAAGTGGGGGGTGGCAAGAATGAATTTTGAGCTTTTTTGTGCAAGCGTGGCAGTCTCCTTTAGATTTTTGGTATTGTTTTAACTCCCCCTCTGTGGCCTTTTTTTTTTTTTTTTTCAGATCCCTGGGCAAGTCGTAAGAACAAATCTAAAGGCAAAAATAAAAAGCTAAAAGCCAAAAAGAAGAAAAAGAACGAGAAGCCCATGGGGAACGGTAAGTGGACAGCAATGTTTGTTTGGTGCAGGTGTGATGCAAAATTTCATGTTTTCTGTGGCTTATCGCATTGCACTTGTACTCATGGTTACTCCCTGCTACCAGGGTGTTGTAAATAGCACGTGTGCGTACAGTAAAGCCTTGGTACCTGACAGGTGCTGGCCATTGGGTATAGGGAAGGTCTGCGTCTTAGTTTGCCTAGTGCATCTTTCAGTTCACAAAGGCAGAGAATCGAGAAGGCTTGTGCAGGGGCCTGTATGCAGTTGTCTGCAGTGTGCTGAGTGTCTGTACCCATCTTGTGGCAGGCACCGTTCCGCAGCCAGTTGTCCGGAGTGCACCCACTGTGGACAGTGAGAAGAAAGCAGCAGGCATGAAGCAGGAGCTACTGGATCGGCTGGAGAAGCTCGGAGAGAAGCTACCTCCCAACACCTTGGACCAACTCATCGACGAGCTCGGCGGGCCCGAGAACGTTGCTGAGGTGAGCGCAGCACAGCCGGAAAGCATGTTCAGTTATGTTCGCTGTCATGCTCAGTGGTGGTGACACTGCCGCAGTTGGGGCCTTATAGCAAGTGAATGTGCCATTTGGCACCACAGCAAGCAAAAACAAGCCGAAAAAAACCCTTGTAATTATGAAGAAGTTAAAAAATCATAAAATAGTTCAGCATTGCCGAAATTTGTAATACAGATTTTTGTCAAATACGCCTGCAAGAGCACTGCACCTTAATCAGTGAAAGGACGGCAACTCATGCTCTCCTTGCTAGAGAAATGGGAAGACCTTTTCCACAGTTTTATCTCAGTTTCAAGGGCATTTGCAGTGATTCTGGAGGCTGCAAAAAATCGAATGCCAGTTAGGTTGACTTGCACAGCACTGCCAACGGCCAACAGTGGCAGGCCAAGTTATGGTGGCTTCCCTGCATTACAGCCCTGTTGCATGAAATATGGTACGTCAGAGTGAAAGCTGACACTGTTTTCACCACCTCCGTGACAGCCTGCATGAGCGCAGGATGGTTACTGTAAGTCTGCAACTGTCCACGCGGCTGCTTTCGGGGGGTTGTGTGACTACCAACCCTCCATGGTGCTGTGTCTTCCGTTGTGCTGTGAGTGAGTGTAAGGTAAAAGCGTGAACATTGCTCGATGCGTCAGGACCAGGCACTAGTGCAGTGTGGCAAAGTCTGCTGCCAGCCATCCAAGTGGCCACCACTTGAGACTAGGGAGTTCGATGTATCCATTTTAGGGCCTACCACGTTTGATGTGCAAAGTAAAAATTTGTTTTTTAAAAGTGCTTTGGAAGAGTGCGATGTGGCAATAATTTGTAATCTTCATGTTCATTATATTGAGGTTATTCGGACTTCATGGGAATGAAAAAAATATCCGAATTACTTGAATGTCAAGTTATCGAATGGCCCCTCAAAGCAGCCAAAAATTGTTCGCATGAAAGCAAAATTTACTAGGTTGGAACCTGAGCAATTGTTATCTTTTAAGATGAAAGCTGCTTGACAACAGCAATTCCTCGCTGTTCCGTCAGTTGCTTTAATTCGTGCACACTATCGGGAAAGGCGGACGCAGAACTGCTCCACAGTGGTAAGGGTCTCTGCAGCTGCATTCAGCGTCCGAAACAGTAGTGCTGGAGCTTCTTTGCATGTAGCGTTGCATATGAGGGGGCCTCACCTCACAAACGGCAAACAGCACGTAACGAGCGCAGAATTTCGGCGCGCTGGAAGAACTGAAATATGACACGGACGGAACTGAGAGAAGCGCGCATTGACTTCGGGGCGGCAGGGTGCCATCGATAATAAGACCTGCAACAAGGCAATCGTCGTACCAAATGGTGTGTGGCATGGTTGATTCGCTTGCGAGCAGAGCTTGCAGGGCTGAGGACATCTTGGCATGGAAATTAGCGGGGTGTGGTAGGTGATGTTTTTGGTTGCACAAAAACCGAAATGAGTGCGTGTGTCATCGCCATTCAGCTCTCACATTTTGTAGATTACTTCAGTGCCAACACACTTGCTTCTCTCAATCATTAACCATATCGGATGTGCATCATTGCTCTGGTAATTTTATTAAGAAATATGTGTAATTATCAGGGAGGCTTTTGAGCACACAGGCTTTAATGATGCTTTGTGTTCATTTCTGTAGAGACAGAGAAGTGCTTTCTGAAACAGGGACAACATGCTTGTGGCAGATGTGCATAGTGATGTTAACAGATGTGGGCATTTCATGTTGCGATGCAAGCTGCTGACTGGTATTCTCTGTGTTGCAGATGACAGGCAGGAAGGGGCGTGTGGTGAGCACGGACAACGGCACCATCCAGTACGAGTCTCGATCTGAAGTCGACGTGCCGTTGGAGACTCTCAACCTCACGGAGAAACAGAGGTTCATGGACGGCGAGAAGGTAGGCGCATCTTCTTCGCTCTGTGCGACTGGTGTACATTGTAAATGCCGAGTGAGGAAGGGACCTTTACTTGTTTTTGCAGCATATTGCCATCATTTCCGAGGCAGCGAGCTCCGGCATATCGCTGCAGTCGGACAGGAGAGCAAAGAACCAAGCTCGCAGGGTCCACATCACCCTTGAGCTGCCCTGGAGTGCTGACCGGGCAGTGCAGCAGTTCGGTATGACCACTACGCACTGTTCTTGCTATCCTGTAGCGTGCATTGCTCTCTGATGGCAGGAGAAAAAAATGGAAACAAAAAGAGCCTGATTGCTAGTCCTTACTTCATCCTGGCAGGACGAACACACCGGTCAAACCAGGTGAATGCCCCAGAGTACATGTTCCTCATTTCGGACTTGGCGGGTGAAAGACGATTTGCCTCCATCGTGGCCAAGCGCCTTGAAAGCTTGGTAAGGCTTCTTCCTGGGAAGTGTTACATCCTTCTGAAAATTCAGTCCAGCTTTATTGGACTGCATGCTTTTAGGCCTCTTTGGTTTCTTGGAAAGATTCAGTCACTGTGCATTTACAAAACTATGAACTGGGTTTTTGAATGAGGTTTTGTTTTATGTTGCTTTGCTTTGGTTGTTCGTGCTTACAGGGGCCACCAGAAATTCTGCATAAATCTATCTTGCAAGTGCAGCTTAGAATTATTGTGCTGAATTGCAGTGTCAGTAAGAGCTGCTTGTTAATAGATGTTATATAGGAGGGGGATATTTTAGACTGTGGCTCGACCATGCTGGATTTAGTACATTTGTCTGGGGTGCTCAAACAGCATGCTCTACGGGGCTGCAGCGGCAGCTGCTGTTGGCCTCATGGTTAGCGATAGCCTGTCTGTGAACACGTGCAGGGTGTTGCCACTTGCAGTTTCATGCTCGAGTGGTTGCCAGTTTCTGCACATGCCTTTCACTGCCCGAAGCAGGTTCATAACAGCAGGAACAAGTGGAATCATGCCACGATTTTTAACTGCAGCAGCAGGGGCATGTGCAGCGGCACTAACTACCGTAAAAACCCGCGTATAATACGAACCCGAATCTAATGCGAGGTAAGGATTTAGAGACACGAAATGGAAAAAAAAAAAAATTGCCCACGTATAATACGAGTGACGAAAGCTCAGAGAGGACATTTATTCAAATCATATCCCGCGCTTCACTTAAATCACTTTCATCTTCAGCACTGCTTTCTTCAGACATTTCTTTATTGATAAATCATCCCAAATGTACACATCTTCCGTGCCATTGAGGGCGTTCAAGATAACGCACTTCTTAAAAGAACGATGCACAGGATCTTCTGGGATGGCCACTTATGCGTCCACGATCCATTTGCACAGCGTGGCTTGCACAGAGTGGCACGGCGTGGCGAAGCCCGCTTCAGCCGCTCGGTTGGCGTCACTGCAGGCTCACCTGAGCTCATCCACTCTGCGTAGCAACGCTTGACTGCCTCCTTCAAGGGTTTGTTTACACAAGCATCAAGGGGCTGTAGTTGTGACGTCATCCCACCCGGAATGACGAGTTCAGTGCCGCAGTCGCGTAGCAGCCTCCTCACCGAGTCGGCCAAATGGCAACGAAACACACCCAGCACAAGGACGGACGGCAGAGACAACAGTGCACCACGTCGCCTACACCACACGGACTTTACCCAGTCCAAGACCAGATGCTCATTCATCCACCCTTTCTCATGACGTGTCACAATGACATTTTTCAGCAGCTCCTCACCTTTCGGCATTGTTTTCCTCTTGAAGATCGCGTAACGGGGGAGCTTGCAGCCATCTGCCGTGCACGATGACTGTAACTCGCGTCTTCTCGTTGCCAGTAGACCGGACACTAACTTGTTTAGACCCCTTCTCGTGCACGGTGAGGGGCGATGGCATGTCCAGGTAAAACTGTGTCTGATCGGCATTGCCTATTTGGTCTAACAGAATGTTCTTTGACTTCGCAAAAAAATAACATGGCGCTGAAAACTCACAAGCAGCTCTTCGAACGCTTCAGGCAGCTTCTGTGAAATCGAGGTCCGCCAGCCTAGTGAAAAGCCTGCATGGCACATGTAGCGATGGATCCAGTGCTTGCTCGCTTTGAAGGCAGAGGGTGGTATCCCTTTTTCTTTTGCAAGCTCTCTAGCTTTTGCCTGCATAAGCTCCACACTCACAGCTAGATGTGCGGCTCGCTGTTGCCGTACGAACTCAGTCAGGCCAAGTTCAATTTCTGGGAATGCGCCATTCGTCGGGCTTCGGGCCGCGAAAGCTTCGTCGCGTTCCGCTGCACGCGAAAAGGCCTTCTTCCTGTCGTCGCCATCCTTGAATGCTTCCCTCGACGACACCAAACTGCCTCCCGGCCGCACTGTTGCCGATGTTCTCCGCAGCTAAAATCACTTTTCGCTTGAAAGCAGCCGAGTACTGTTTTCGAGACCCTGACATTTTGCTCTTAAAAAAACATCCACTCCACGAAGCGTGGCTTACATGCGAGCACATGCGTTGTCAACAGGCACATTGCACACCACGACCCCCCGGCACACCCATCTGATCACCAACAAAGAAACGACATCGTGACGTCGTTGTCGAGAGTAGCGAAGCCAAGCCGTAGCCACGCCGCAATAACAAAACCAAAACTTCGAGCAACTTCAAAAATTTTTGTTCGGGTCTGCAAATAGTACGAGGCAGAAATTTAGGACGCTAATTATGGGGAAAAAACCTCATATTATACGCGGATTTTTACGGTACTACTTGCAGCTTTTGCCGCGGGGCAGTCTGATTGGCCACACCACAAGTGACATTATGGAATGAGGAGTATTCTATAATAAAATCTATAGAAGTAGCTGACAGTGGCACTTGCATCAGTTGTACTATTGCTGTGTGCCATGGATGACCACTTCTCTTCAAAGGCTCTCGAGCCGAGGTGTAATGGAAAAGTCGGGATTGTGGAGTGTGAGGCGCAGAAGCAGAGATGCAAGAATTTCCCACCAGCTGCTGCAGAATGTTGAGTTGCACAGGCGAGGTAACTGTCGGCAAGTTCTTGTATTAGGGACACAACAGCCTTCGTGCACCACCTCTTTCACTCAATGCTAGACACAGCGCCTCAGGTAACAGATGGTGCAAACCGCAACTAGCAGCTAGTTGAACGTGAGAAAGTTATTTGTCACACTGACATGCTCACAGATAGGCTGTCGCAAACAGAGGCCAGTGGAAAGTGTACACAGTGTTGAGCATGCACCTCAAGCACTCTAGATGAGTGGGTGGCCATCTGTGTGCAATATGATAATCGAATTGCTGTAAACTGGTCTATGTGTGTGCACGCACAATAAATGCATGAGTGTGTACAAACTGCACACTGTGGCAAATGAAATGTAGAACAAAAGACTGCTGTAATTGTGCTTACATTTGTGGGGAGTTGATATGTGTTGCTATTGATTGCTGTTTTCTTATGTGTGAGCATTTCTTAATTGTTATCAGGGCACAACTTTCTCGTATAGCACCTGCTAATGTTGGCTGTATGCCTTGGCTTCACTTATTTTGAGGATCACGGCCTTATTAGGAAAGAGTGGTGCAGTGTCGGGACTTTTTATTACTGGCCACTTTTCTGTTCACGTGGTTGAACCATTTTGCTGTCTACAGGGTGCACTGACCCATGGTGACAGGAGAGCTGGCGAGTCTAGGGACCTTTCACGATTCAACATTGACAACAAGGTATGTGCGCAGTCAGGTTGTATAGGTCTGCTGGGTGTGCATGTAGCTCATGTTGTTGTTGACATTTTTCCAGTATGGCCGAGCTGCCCTGGAAACCATGATGCGTGGCTTGATGGAGATGGAAGTCCCGCCCCTAGTTCCACCGCCCGAGGACTACGAGGGGGACTTCTTTGCCGGTGGGTTGACGCGTTTGGCTTTGTGAAGTTGCCACTTACGCTGCTGCAGGGGGGAACGCGAAAACTGTGTGATGTCACTTAGCTGGTGGTTTTAACTTTCGGATAATTTATTGTACCTTGGGGTCATCAAATTCTGTGCATTTCAGGGGCCAACCTCAGAAAAACTTGAACATTAGAGCTGCGCACAATGTGAAGGCATGGTTATGAAAAGGGGGAAATTTTAATACCTTACCAGTTCGCTATACTTCCTTAACCATGAGCTAGTAGAATAGGAACTATGTATAGGTGACCAAAATGCATGTACAGGTGCAGCCAAAATAATAGAGATTCCTTAGAGTCGCATGTGAGCATCCGAGTGGCATTTGCAAGTATAGGTATTGAGTACCTCCTGATTTTCTCTAGATAGAGCAGAAGCGAGCTCTGTATTATTATGGCTGTGACAGCACACTTTATTATGCCTCTGGCCTTGGCCATCCAAGGTCAGAACACTTCATTGATTGCAATGATCGTTGGTGGCATTACGTAATGCTTAAAAGGAATTTGGGGGGGGGGGGGGGGGGGGGATTCTCTCTGAGCATATTCCATCTGTCTGTGAGCACATGTGCATGCATGCTAATTTGTTTTATTCAGGCAGAAATTTCATTCTTTAAGCCTTGTAGACATTGGTACACATATTTTCCATACAAACCGGCTTCTAGAGTTGTGGAGGTGAACTGCATTGAACTGGGGTGGCACTGCTTGTGCTGTGTACTTGCTGCAGACTGTTTTTTGTGCCTTGCTCTGTAGGGCATGCTTTGTTTCGAAGAAGCCGCAGTGTTCACCCCCTTTTCTCGTGCATTTCTTTGTGTAGATTGCCGAAAAGCGCTGGTGGGCGTAGGCTTGGTTAACGAAGATGAATTTAGCAAGATGCAGACACTCGACAAAGGTGAGTGAACTGGATTGTCTTGGGAGTTGAAGCTGCAGGCGTCATTTTGCTTTTATATTTTTCATGCTTGCGTGTGTATGAGTTTTAATCCGGAATTCTTGATAGTATGCTTGTGCATCAAATGGCCCTGCTTACTTGGTACAGTTTCTATATCAGTGTAGAGTTCTGACAGTTTCCAGCAAATGACGTTTATCCACGTGCATTCTGTTTGTGCCTCCATTGCAAAAAAAAAGTTGTCAGCAAATGATGGCTGTCACTAGAGGAGCAACGCCACATGCGAGTGATGTGCTTGCAGTAGCGATCGCATATTTCATCTGCACATCCCAAATTACTTCTTAAATTCGTTTGAATGGCAGCGTGGTGGCCATCCGATGTAAATAATACCTTAGTGGCCACCAGTGCCAAACAGAGGAAGCAAGGACGACGCTATTAAAGTGTCTTTGTTAATGTACTATGCTTGTTACATGGGCTCTTGCTGTTGAAGTCTCTCTCTCTCTGTATCTGCATGTGTCCAAGTTGAACTGCATTTGTGCCTCTTTGTTTGTGAGAGTGTCTCACTGTCCTCTCTTACTGACCCAGACTACAACAACATGAGCAAGTTTCTGAACCGCATCCTGGGCATTGAGGTGGAGCTGCAGAATGCCCTGTTCAAGTACTTCACGGACACCTTGGATGCCATCATCTCAGAGGCCAAGCGCACTGGCCGCTATGACCTGGGCATCCTGGACCTGGGCACAGCGGGCGACAACGTACGGCGCGTCAAGGTGGACGAGTTCATCCGCAACCACGCCACTGGGACGGCCAAAACAGAACTGCACACTGTCGGCGTGGAGCGCGGCCTCTCCTTCGAGGCTTCCCAGGACATCTGGAAGGAGTTGACAGGAAAGGAAGAGGGATACTATCTTTCCAACCAGGTGAGGAGGAGCCCACTTTTTCTTTTTTTTTTTACTTTTATAGTTCCTCTTTGCATTGATAGCACTTCCCACAATATACAGTAATCCCTCGTTATAGCGAAGTCAGTGGGATGGCGGAAAAATTCTTTATAAGCGGTAATTCAGTATATGCGACCACCCGAAAAAATCTAAAACAGTCGAGCTTTAATTGTGCTGCAAACTGCGAGGAAGTAAAAATACAGTTTATTCAGTGAAGCAATACTTTATTCAATTGCAGAAAAGGCAGTGAGCTTTGGCTGTTTCAAGTTCTCATCGGGCGCGTGCAACCCCTGCTCTAATCTGACCAAGCATTGCACGAGGCCGCGGTCGCCGCCAATGCATTTGACCATCGGGGTATTTCGAATCGCGAGGGCAATGGCCACTTTTATGGGGGTATTTAGGGGGTATTTTGAAGGCAGTGGCCTCTTTTATAAGGTTGGGAGGGGGGGGGGGGGGGGGTCCACGGAAGACTACAAGAGTATCGCACTGGAAAGCACCGCAAATGCCATGGCTCAAGTCTGAGGTTGTGTTTGTTGTGCTCAGGAAACTATTAGCCGCTCATTCTGGGTACGCAGCGCGGGCTTGAAAACAGAACGGTTTTGCAGTAGAGGCTTTGCATGATTACTGGGTGATTTTTTTCCCGAGGTGTGCAGCCATGAAGTTTGCAGAGCAAGAGTTTTGGACGCACTGTTGTCGACAAGAATGTGCCAATTCTACGGTCCGAGTGTCAGTGTTCGCGCAGTGCCGCGTTTGCACCGTTGACAAATGTCTAGGAACAAAATTCAATGACCCTACCATCCATTTATACCGTATGTTTAGTCGTATGGCGCAAATCAATCATGACCGTTTCGAGAAAATCGCCATGGAACACCGTGCTTGCCTTGACCTGCCATTTGTGACAGCCTGACTCGCCGCCGGCGATGCTTGGACTTTTCGTGTTTTCGTTATCGGTCGATTTGCACTGTCAAAAGTGCAACGAAGCTAGGGGCGGTGTTTTACTGCGATGCAGGCTGATTATGGCGAGCAGCAAGCAAATTTTTAGACCGGCTTCCCCAAAGTCATCGTCCCTCCTCGCGTCGAGGAAACACGGCAAAGGGCTTGCGACCAGGCAGCAGCTCGACAACACCGTTGTTCACACTTGCAAGTGCGACCTGCGGGTTGCCTTCTCGCTTGAAGCGAAAACTCTCAGGAATGACATTGTTCGCGTGCTTTCGAGAGTTTCGTCTGCTTTGGCTGATGTGAAGCGGTTAAGCTTAACGACAATTATGGCAGCCAGGGAGCAGCCCAGTTCGTTGCCCGGCGCGTCTGCGGTCGGTGTCGTTGCCGAAAGCTCAGCTCGCTAGTGTGAATGGGCTCATAATCGGAGGGACACCTCTTTTGTCCTTTTTGGCTTGTTTCAATGCCAGAAGTGCTCTTTAGAGTGGTAAAATTTTGCTCATTGAGCGCACCCCATGGAATGCTACGGTACAAGTCTGCCCACAGTCCTTTGGTCACTTTTCGGCACCCGAGAGACCGCGGTTTTCTGGCATTGCAAAGCATCAGGAAAACTTTATTTTCGTGTGGATTCTATCACGGGGACACCAGCGATGCTATTGCGACCGATTCAAGCGCGCTGCACCATGGAATTTGACGGCTTCCATTGACTTCGCTGCAAACAGCTGGGGGCATTCGGCACTCGCTTAGTACCCGTTACTAGGCTGGTCACCGGCCGTAGGTTTGGTACTTTTGTGGCCTGTTCTGTGCCTGCATGAGACTAATTCGTTGGCGGTAATAATTTGACACTGCATGTGCAAAAGGCTCGCCATCACTCGGCGATGATGCCTCCGATCGCCACTTCGCTCTAAGCGGGCCAAGCACTTCGTGCACTTCGAGTAATGCGGCTTAAAATGCGTGCGTTTGGGTCAGGACCAGAAGAAATTTCGAATAAAGCGATATTTCAAGTAAAGCGATTTCGTTATAATGAGGGGTTACTGTACTATGGAGAACTTGCAATAGCTTTCAAGGCATTTTACCTACATTTCTTTCTGCATTTTACTTCAAGAGAGCGAAGGGATACAGCACCTAGTCACCCAAATGCTACATACAGTAGCACCCCATATGTTGCGTCCCTGGATTTTGTGTTTTTCATGAGCAGGGCATCAGACATTCTGCGCATGCTTACTGATTGCAAGAACAATGAAGCCTTGCAAGTTCTAGAGCAGCATGTTGTGCTTGCTAGAAATTTTTAAAAAAGACGCCGTACTGCAATCTAGGTTGGTTCATAGGTACTGATAGCCACACGTGAGGCTTGGGGAGTGTCCCTCATCAGCCACTTTTGTTTCCTTTAGCTTTTCGTCATGAGCAATAGCCTGCCCGGCTTTCTTTGCCGCCTTTTATTATGGCAACCCATGCGACCAGCGCTCGCCACATGTCGAAGAAGAGGGGATGGTACCAACACGTGCTACACAGGACGCTGGGACGTTCGCCGCGATTGGGCACCGCCGTCCTTGCCTCCGCTGATCTCCACATAAAGAAGAACAAACTAGAGCAGGTTACTGGTTGTACTGATATATGGCACCACAGGACCAAGGGTTTGCATGCAATACGTAATGACATCAATTGTTGTGGCACTGATGCTTAGCTTATCAAGTGCCACCAGGACTGCGCTTGCACCTCGTGGGTTGCAGGGCAATATTTGGGCTCTTTCGCACCGCACGATAGCTTCGCCCACCACGACACCATGAAGATGCTATGGTTGGGGCAGGCGCTGCTCCTGCGGCAGCGCAGCACGTAGCACGAGGCAGGCTAAAAGCTTCGCCAAAGTTCGTTTGGGTCCGCTTCGGTGTTCTCTTCCATTCGGGTGCCAAGGTCACCTGTGGCGCGGTGAAAGTGGGCGCTAAAAGCATCTGACAATTATGTACAGTTATTCCACAGTGGGATTCTACTGTATTATTACACTTGTTACTGATGCCAAAAATGGGCTGGCTAGCCAGCTAGGGACTTCTGTAATGGGAAGCACGGCTGCCCAGCAGCTGGTTACAGGTGCAGTCTCACTGATGCTTCAGTGATGGCAGGTTTGAACAGCAGGTTATCCCACTTGTGCTGACTCCCGAGACCGAAACTCGGCAAGCTTCGCAGGGGTCTAGCTGGGTCTGCTTTGCCCGCGCAAGGCCCATCAAACTCCCTGGCTAGAATTGGTCATCTATCTCGTGGTTATCGAGTATGAGCAGGATTGTCATTTTTGGGTGTAAGGATTCCCTTCGTGCCCTCATGTACCTCTCTCATGAAACACTGGCCTGTGGCCACAAGACTCGTGGCATGTTTGCAGGGATGGACCTCTCCCAGCCTATGTCAGTGGCACGCGTGTGGGTGGTCTAGTGGGCAGAACTTGCGGCTTCTGGCAGCAGAGTGCAACAGTCGCAGCATCTACTGTGGCAAGGCTTCTCTAATTGAGAGGGGTCCATAAATCCTCCTCCAATTTTGTCCACGGTCCCTTCCCGCTCTTTTTTTTTTTTTTTTTTTTTTTGAAGTCATGTTGTTCACTACAGGGAAAAGTTCGCCCCGCGTTGCGGTGGGAATTTCCTTAGTAAACACTCTCTTCAGTACTTAGGGATGAGTTAGTGAGTTCTGGTGTGAGCTTTTACTCTAAAGCGAGGCTGAAGGAATTGTTGAAGACAGGGATTTTCGGCTTGGTGCTTCACATTTTCAGCTGGTTTGTTGCTTCATTGGTTGTGTGTGTGTGAACATGAGAGAGAGAGAGAAAAGCTTCTTGACGTGGCACGTGGCTGTATGCAGGTGCGCAATGGCAAAAAGACGGCTGTGCTAGCTGTCGCGGACCAAGCTAGGCGGTCAAAGGAGAAGAAGGATAAGTTCTTCCGCCTGTACAGGCCAAACACGGGCCTCCAGGTTCGACAGGAGAGCCTCACAGAGTTGAAGAGCAAGTACAAAAAGGTGAGCATGTGCTCCTTTCTGTTACCACTCTGGCATCGGTGTCTGGGCTTTGCTTACATGGCGTGCTGGAATATGCCTTGCAGGTCACTCCAGATGAAGCTCAGCCACATTGGAAGGAACAGTACGATTCTTCTGAAACAACATGTAGCCACGTTTACTGGTAAGTTGCTGCATGCTCCATTCACCTGACAATGCAGGAATATCAATACCCACACCCATTGTTTGAACGTTGATCCGCAATGGGTGACCATGTCCCTTATGGTGGAAAAGGAGGCATCCTAGTTTGGGAAACTCTGTGAACAGTTTTGTTGTCATGTTGTGAATGCACTGCACCTTGCAAAGTAAAAGGAAAATGTACTTAAAAGCACTCTTGCAAGGTCGTTTTCTAAAAATAAAGCTTTTGCCACAGTTTCATTAGTGCAGCCCATTACTGCAAGCCAAGACAATCGCAAGGCACATTCAGTACCTGGACACACTAAACGGCAGAATCTGTTGGTGGCCTATGGTGAGCTTTGAATAGCATTGGCTGTATTAACAGCAAAACCTCGTTAATTCTGGCTGCGTGGAACTGGGAAATACCGTACAGTGCAGTCCACTTATAACGATAAGTTGACTTAAGAGTATCAGCTTATGCGTTGAGGCTATAAAGAAAAAAAAACATATATAACGATATGTTTGTGACTGAATATCAAATACAGCAATCAGAATTTTATCCGTCTGGACATCGTTTTTCGTGCTGAGCATGACATTCGCGGTGCAAAGTTCTCTTGAATGATGTCGAGTTGGGGTGAAAACTCCGGATACGCGAGTTCGCCGTGCCTGCCGCCATTTTTCCCGTGCGCGCCGATTACGAAAGCCACGGAGAGCGAGCATCGCGAGTTGGCATAAGCTCTTCAAGACTGCGCCAGTTGCTCCGTGTGTCGCCCGCGTCGCCTGCGCTACGAAAGGAGCACGGCGGGAAAGAGAGGGGGGCAACGATTTTTGGAGGACTCTCGCAGTGGCTTCAAAGTGAGTGCGCTTGTCAAGAAGCATGGGCTTGTGCAGTCGACGATATCGACGATTTTGAAAACGGGTAGCGCGACGATCATGAAGGCTGGAGCCAGCGATCATGCTGACCACCGGGAAAGGGTTAGGGACCCTTTGTATGCTGACATTGAAGAGGCATTGAAACAGTGGTTCCTTTGTACCCGTGCGCAGAATGTGCCCATCAGTGGGCCAATACTGGCCGCAAATGCCCATGAATAGCATTGGCTGTATTAACAGCAAAACCTCGTTCATTCGGGCTGCGTGGAACTGGGAAATACCGTACAGTGCAGTCCACTTATAACGATACCACATATAACTATATATCGGTTATAATGATAAGTTGACTTAAGAGTATCAACTTATACATTGAGGCTATGGAAAAAAACCGTATACAGTCGCCGACCGATTTTTCAGACTCGAAGGGACCCGAAAAATGGTCCGAATAATCGAACAGTCCGAAAAATTTGTGAAGTACAAGAAAATCACTTTATTGAGATGAAATCGGATGAAAAATGTCACTGATTTTACGTTGCGGCAATTTTTTCTTTCTGTCGACAAGTTGCGCGTGTATTTGTGCCAAAGTTGTATTTTACTGTACACGCTAGACAGCAAGGTCACTGCATTTAGTTGGAATACTTCCCACGCTTCTTTGGTGGACCCTGCGGGGCCATGTTGTCCCAACCCGAGTGTGCACCACACCGCTCGTCAAACACAGGCAAAGATAAGGCACTTTTCGTTCAAAGCGGCGGAACCGCTGGACGCAGTAACAAAACGGCGAACGGATGTAACTTCGGGAAGACTGAGCGCCACTCGGTCGACGCGGTCCGAGACACCCAAATGACGAAACAGCAAATGGCGAACGCATGAGACCCGTTGCGGTGGCTCAGTGGTTAGGGTGCTCGGATACTGATCCGGAGTACCCGGGTTGTAACCCGACCGCGGAGGCCGCGGTTCCATGGAGCCGAAGCGCTAAGGCGCCGGTGTGCTGTGCGATGTTAAAGATCCCTAAGTGGTCGAAATTATTCCGGAGCCCTCCATTATGGCACCTCTCTTGTCCTTTCTTCTCTCAGTCCCTCCTTTATCCCTTCCCGCCGAGATGTGAGATAGGTCTTGCACAATTTCCTTCCCCCAACAACCAATTTTCAATGTATGGGACAAGCAATAACAGCCCGCGACAATGTCGGCGACAAAAACATGTTGACGGCGATGACAATCCGGCTGCCACCTCGGAGTGTCAGAGATCGCAGGGACCTCTACTGGCAACAATGAGGTACCGAAAGTATGTCAAGCCAATCCAACTTCAGCGTAAATCCCCTGAATCCAAGATGGCTCCTTTTGCGCCGGCGAAAAGCCGATATGATGGCCGATTTTGGCCCGCAAGCGACTGAAATAAGTCCGAACAATCGAACTTTCAGACTTTTGAAGTTTGAAATATCCATCGCGAATATGTATACGCTTCTTTGGGGCGACTGACGGTGCCTCATCGAGGCCCGAAATATCCTGCAAATCTGAATTATTGGAGTCCGAATTACCCGTCGGCTAGTGTATGTTCTTCGAGGAGGTCACCGACGAGGCGATCGCCGAGCATGTGTCGTCATGGCAGAGTGCGGCGTTGTGCGACGGCAGCAGTGACTGCGACGACGAAAATGACACTGGCCCACCTTCGACACCGATGACTGCGCAAAGTGCGCTGTGTAAGATCGAATCACTCATCGACTTTATGCACGCGAAAGGGTTGCCGCCAGTGTACGCACAGCAGCTGGATGCAAAGCACACTGCAGTAGTGAAACTGCAACTGCCACGCAAGGAAGTGCCCATCTCAAATTACTTTAGCGCACCTAACGCATGAGGTGCTTGTTAAACGTGACAAATAAACGCGTTGTTTCTAAAATCATGCGTTCTGCAATTACTCTTCTTCAGCGCAAGTGTAAAACTTGAGTCAGGAGCTACAAAGGTGTTTGGCAGCCATTTTTATGGCAGTTCAGATATAGCGATGATCGGTTATCGGGCATGTAAGGGCCGCACTTTTTTTTTTCTTCCAGATTTGAGGGCCAATTTTCGGGGTGCGGCCCATACACTCGATTTGCAAAGAAAAAAAAATTAAGTAGAAACACACCAATCAGGAAGTCAGCGCATTTATTCTATGTTTAATCGCCACTTGCGGAGTATTCAGACTCCAAGATGGTGCTGTGCTCCGGTGCACGCTCATGCCACAAAGTCGCGCAGCACGTCCGCTGTCAATGCGTAGCCTTAGTTCTGTCACTTCCATCACTTAGCAGAGCAGCTCTTCTTCCAGTTCGGGAAGCTTGCAAGGCTTGCCTCGGAAAGCGCGCTTTTTGCAGCTTGTGTTTCTCAATGCATCCTTTTGGTTGCACCGTCGTCGGACGCACTTCTCGGCCACGTCAAATTTCCTGCTCGCTGAGTGCTTGCCGTGTTCGACAGAAAACTCCCAACCGTGTAGCAGTTAAGGTACTTGCCCATCGTGTTAAAACTACTAAAACTGCAACTCTCGGCGGCAACAAGCGAAAGCCACAACTACGATGAACCACAACTCTCGTGCCTTTGACAGCCACAAAACGCTGGAGCTGGTGATACTGATGCCAATATGGATAGCGGGAGCTGGTGGCGGGGAAAAAGTTAGCGATGATGATCATGAGCTGCGGCCTCTGGCGCCATCCATGGGCAGCACCTTGAAACTCCTGTGCACATGCGTTTCCTCCGCGATCAAGCGCACAGTTAATCGCAGCCGGAGGTGATCGCGGAGGCCCCGGCGCGCGCATTTCGAAGGCTATTCCCGCGTGGGTCTTGTGGAAAGTTTGGGTGCGGCCCTTACACGGATATTATTTTTTGCTAATATTTCCTTCTGGAAAACAGGGTGCTGCCCATACACGGGTGCGGCCCTTACATGAGTTTATATGGTATTTTTCAAAATTTGAAAATCCAAAGTGGTGGTTGACTTGCATTCGAAACCAAATCACGACACCATAAATAAAGACGAGATAAATGAGATATCAGGCAGTCTATAGTGTGGTTGCATTTTTGCATCACCCTTGGTGCTGGCCTTGAGGAGCTGCTGTGGCAACGCGCGAAACCTGCACCCCCTCCCCACAGCAAACCGGCACCCCCCCTCCACTCCCCACATGTGGCTGCAGATCGGAGCTGCTGATAAGCAGCGACGGTCCAATAATTCATTTGCGTTCTACCCTTAATATGCGCCCTCCAAGTGTTTTTTTTTTTTTAACTTTCTGCTGCACACTCGGTGCTCAAGGAAGCGTCGATAGTTTATAGAAGGGCTGCTGTTCCAATCGTGCGCCACTTGGAACGGCAGCGGTGCCAGGGAGTGTCAGTAGCCGGCGGAAGAGCCGATGCCGCTCACACGCAGTTTCTCTTTGGCTCTGATGCATTTCACTACTGCCAGCCGCATTTCAAGTTTTAAAGTAGTGCTTCTTCAGTCATCACTTGTGCTCCAGGTCCGGTAAGCGACTGGTGCTCGTTCAAAGCTGCGTTCAAGATTGCTGTCGTTCTTTACGCCGAAGCAACGAACAACTGTGCGCCAAGGCACAAGTTCGACGTTCACAGCGAGTGAGACAGGCGTGGCAGCTGCAGCGAGGCAAAATTTTTAGCTGCTTCACGCGATGTGATGTGGCTGTTTGCGAAGTGCGGTATTTCGCTAAACAAGGATGTTCGAACGACGTGCTGTGGGACTGCAGCAGCGATCACGATGGCAGCGCTAGTGAGGACGATATGGCGCAAGTGTGGATAAGTAGTCCTGTGACTAATACATTTTCGTTTTGGAATGTGCCCACGAGCAGGCCCGCACGTGGCAGCGGATAGTGGCAGCCGCAGGATAATGCTGTTGTATTCTATTACTAAAGGTGAAGCTTAAACGACCTCCAAGTATTTTTTCATTATTCATAAATGTGATATGGGTGGTCAACTTAACAACCGTGTAAATATAGTATGTCCCGAATTCCAAAGGCCCAAATAAATGAATGGCCGCCAGAAAACTCAAAAACCGTTTACATCTTAGCAAGTTTAGCTGCTTTAGCAATGGAAACTGGATGGCAGTGATCGACTTTTCACAGTTTCTTTGGATGCTTCACTACATGCACACTGTTAGGATTGTCAAGACAGGTCTGCTCCAAAATGTAATGGCCTCTGTGGCTTTCTTCATGATGCAACGCAATAGCAGCGAAGCCTCCTTGCACACGACGTCGTCACATGTGAAGAAGCTCTGTGACCAGAGCATGATGAGCTCTCAGTTTAGGTGCTCAGGAAAACGGACCGCGGGGTGGAAACGAGGGAAGCATGTGTTGACGCCATGATGGCGAGATGCAGGAGGAAATGAGACTGATACGCCATTTAGCATCCGAGCTGCCATCGCCATGGTCTGGAGCGGAACTCCGAAAAAGGAAACCCAAACATTGCAACTGCAGAATCACTTGGCGAGAGGCCCTCCAAATGTTGTCAGTTTCAGTTTCAGAAAAAAACCTTTATTACACGAATGGCTCAAGGCCACAGTTGATTAGGGGTGGGGAATTCATAGTGGGGATTAATAGCCGCCTTGTATATACGATATGCACAACGTCTCTCTTTGCCGCCCGTGCAGCTGAATTCTGTCTTCATAGATCAGTATCCAACTGGGACGATGCTGCCGATGGCTATTCTCTTCACACATGCCGTTGTGTGCATGTCAGATGTGCATGCGAACCTCTCTGAACTGACATTTAACATGATGCGGGATATTTGGACGATTGCTCACTGCGTCTTTCATACTGCGACATGGCCTCCAGTTGGGAGCCTGTCCAAATTGGCAGGTGCCATATGTACTTAATGGGCATTGACTGGGGCTTTATCAGTAGTCCGAATAAATGGGTGGTCAAATTAATGAGGTTTTACTGTATATCTTTCTGCATTCTCATTCTCAAGATCATTTTATTTTACATTTGAATCATTTGTATAGTGCCTACTAACATGAAACAAGTGAGGTGATGTCTCCAGAGTGCTTCTGTTGCAAGTGCATTCTGCTGCAAGTGTCGGTGAAACTTCATTTAACGAATTGCAATTCCAGCATTCCACAGCATTACAAAGCACACGGAAAGTGTGGCAACAAGTTTGTCACTCTGCATACTGTTCCCTTGATGGGAGTCTGCATTGTCTGACCTTGTCGTAATGCGGAACGAATGCATTTACAAGATTGCGTGCCTTTGCTTCTGCACATTGACTTGATTAAACAGGTTGTAGTAATATTTAGGCAGGTTTTTTCACTTGACCTGAAATAAAAAATTATGCAAGTTATCAAAATGAATGGTCTGATAGTGCTCCCAAGCACTAAGTAGGTGACCCAAGGTGAGGTTGGATCTGTTGTCTTTATCACTGTAGGAATTCATCATGTTTTTATCGCTCAAAATGAATGGCACACAGAGTTTTGCATCCATCAGGACCACATCAGGTGTTTCTTGTCTGTTTCGAATGGGGCCGAGTGTGGTGCATGCAAAATCTTGATGCTGAGCATGTGTGACTGGCGAATGTGTGCTTGTGGAAACAGGTACAGCAGCTGCCGCAAGAAGAACATGGGCCTGGCGTGCGAGGTAGGGCTGAGGCGGCGCACATACCATGTGCTCAGCGGATCAGTGCTGGCCGTCTGGGCCAAGGTGGAGAGCGTGCTCAGCTCCATACATGGCCACAGCAGTTCCTCCAAGCTGCAGGTGGTGCGCCTCAAGACGGAGGACAACCTGCGCATTGTCGGTCAGTGCCTTACTTTTACACAGCATGACACGACAGTTTCATGCATGGAGCTTTGGGGGTATAAAAAGATTGTTATGTATATCGGTTCCCATATTGAAAATTTCAATTGAGCACCATTTACCGTGCTCACTTGAGCTGGTGGTCGCTTTCCAGGGCAAGTAGTAGATAGCACAGGAGCAAACTTACAGTAAATTGGGGTGTGTCCGTCATGCCGGTATCCAAAACTACAGGATCATTGGCAGTTCTTTTTTACGAGGCTAGTCAGGAGGGCTGTGTGGAAGTATGAAAGGCAGGAAGCCTTTGATTTGCATTTGTCTCCAGCTAATGGCATTGCATTTGCACCGTTGCATCTCTTTTGGGCTGATGATGATCATCTCGTGGTCGTGCTCTTTTTAACAGGTGGACATTTCAGAGTGCCCAGATGAGAAATAAAGAGAAGCAAAAGAGTGCATGCGTGTGTGTGTTCATGCGTGCGTTTGTGCGTGCATGCATGCACTGTTTACAGCATTTCCTGCAGCATGGCTTGCGGTGCTCTCAACGGCAAGGTGGTGTCACTTATAGTTGCAGTAAACTCTATAAGCGCAAGTGCCGTGTGTACTCTGGCATAATCAAGCAGCGTAAGTGGAGTGTTACTCGCAGAAGAGTGCACTCCGATTGGAGTGCGTTACGGAGCACACTTCACTGGCCCAGTGTATAGCCTCGCCATTAGCAACTTCAAAAGCTCGGAATGAAATGTAATAAAAAACAAGCGCTCACAAGCTTATTTTACTTGCAATATTTGTTTTCTTAAACAAAAAAAGATTTTTTTTTGTTTGCAAAAACGACACAATGGAGGATTGAGATCAGATGCAACTTCCCTGCACGTCACCATGTTGTCAGAATTCTGGATAGGCTAGGTGCAGTAAAAGCTCGTGAATTCAAACTCTGTTAATTCGAACTGTCATGCCTGGATCCCGGCACAGCCCTGTGTAATTTCAATGGGGAAACCTCGCGATAGTTCGAACAAGTCGGCATCTGCAATGAACTAGGATCCCCTGGCTGACACCACTCCTCGTAGATAGAAGTTGGCCCACAGCGAGTAAAACGCGCTGCAAATTTACTAGAGATGTAAAACAATGGAAAAGAAAAAAAGGGCCGAGTGCACAAGGCTGGCGGAGCCCACGCTCCGGTGCAGGCCTAGCAGGTTTTTGCGGCCAGAGCACTTGCCCGCGCCACTGATGGTTCGGCGCAAGCCATTCCAGGTTTTCGTTGTGCCATGGTCGCTGGGTCGCGATCACATTGTGTACAGAACGGATTTCGGCCAGTTTGGCAGTTTGGCCTCTGCGGGCATGTTTTTTGTTCGTGTCGTGAGCTATGTGGACAGCAGTATGGAGACATTGGAGCCCTTGCTGCATGCTGTCAGCAGGCGCCACAGGGCTCACGTGCAGTGAGAGTAGCCGACAATGATGAGTCTGACGGCGACGACGAGCCTATGCCACCACCAAGTGCATGTGAAGTAGCGTCAGCACTCGATGTTGCAGCATGCTACTTCTCTGCCAATAGACACTTTTAGTTGGGCGTACGCAGTAAGCTTGCATACACATCTCTTACTGCATTGTGTATGCTGTAAATAGTGTGAATACGACACTTTTAGTTGGCCGTGCTGTAGTGTCCCTCAGGGGTACGTGTAAACAGTAGCACCATCTAGTGACAAGACGTCAAAACACATAATTCTGGGCTGCAGAAATTTTCATGTGTAATTACTGGTAAGGAAGGTGGCTGCATTGCGAGTCTTTTTTGTTTCAAGAAGAAAACTATGCAAGCATAAGAAAATATAACAATTGACTGAAAGCCAGAGAAATGCTTCGCCAGGTGTCATTGCTACGAGGAAAACACAATGCATTTAGTTAGGCCTAATAGCTTGGAAATCTCCAAATTATCTGAAAAACAGGGGCTAGTTATCGCTTATGCCTCTACGTGTGGGTGAGAGTGTGAGAAATAAAAGTGAAGCGCTACCATTTGAGCGAGCTGTCCCTTCGAAGAATGTAGCGGCGACATGTATTTATTCTGAAGCGGGCAAGCTGGGCGACGCCATCTTGTCAACGCATCCCGTAACGTGCCCTTAGCGGCGCACACTAACCAGCACGCAACGACACGATATGTGCGTATGTACGCAAGTGGCCCAGCGGTATGGAACGTTCTGCGCTTGCACACTCGCGACCTGCAACGCTCCTGCATATGTAAGTCCGTTCCGTACGGCCAACTAAAAGTGTCTTAATGAGAGCTCTGCCATTGCGCTGGAGATCTTGGGCAAGCTGCAGATGATGCTGATGGAGTCTCGGCAGAAGAAAGTCAAGCAAATGCACATCACTGGTTGCTATTAATTTTTATAACCCTTCCCTGTAAATAAACATGTTTTGGAGTATAAGTAGCATCATATATTCCAGCACTAAACCTTGCTGCTTATGAGAATGCATTTCAATGCTTGTTTCTGGCGCATGAATTTGATTCTCGGTATCACTCGTCATAAACGTGTGGTAGCCCCTAGCTCGTGATAACGAGTCTAGATGCTTTGGGTTCTACTCGCGTGGCGGGGCGCAATGACTGCTCATTCTAGCGCCATTCGATAATTCGAACTTCGCTTAATTCAAACAATTTTCCGGTCCCCTTCGAGAACGAGTTAACGAACATTTACGGTACTTGTCCTGCCTGGTCTTGACTTCTCTTCTATTTTTTGTTAAAAATTATTTGCGTTTGTTTTATTTGTGCTACCGCATGAAATATTTCGCTCATTGTTGCAGCCATTTTTGTTACTTTGAGTGACACTGTGCTTTCCCGTTTAGCAACGTATGGTCTATATTGAGTCGACTTATACACGAGGTTTTACTGCACAGTATTGACTATGCCTTTTGCAATACGATCGGTCACATACATGCTGCACATGACACCCGCATTGGAGCATGCCTTGTGGGCAGTTTCATTGTTAGCTGTTTTATGTCTCGGCTATTACCAGTGCCCCTGTGCGACTTCTCTTGGCTCATGTGTGCTGTCTCTCTGCTTCCCAGGTACCATTATTCCAAGTAACTGTGTTGCCCCGCTGGTGAATGTCCTGTCTCAAGATGCCGAGAAGACCAACAGCGAGACCTTTTGAGGCCGGGCCTCTTCTTTACTCGGGTGTGCATGGGCCTCCACTTCCCACCGTGCTGTTGTCGTCGGGGGTGCTGCTCCCTCCGTGCTCGGAAGCATTGTTGGTAGCCGGAAAGGCTTCTTCCTTTGTGGACTCTTCCTCCTCTCCTGTCAGGTGTCCCGATCTTCCGTGCATGTGCATCACAGTGCTGCTTTCCTTACCGTGCGCTCCACACAGATACAACCCTTCCTGTTGGTGGGGTGTTGCGTTGTCTTTGTTTTCTCTGACTTGTTCTTCCTTTCGTTGTTTTTGTTTGTTTTTTTTTTTAATGAAGGAAGTAAGTCTAGCAAGAACCAAACCAGTGGATTAAACAGCATAAATGGTCTAGGAATGATGTTTCAATTTTTCTCTCTCTCTCTCTGTGACTTGAGGGAGTGGGAAAGTTTAGTGAGAGAGGATACTGAACGTGATGGAAGTCTTGTGTGTGTGGTGTGAAAGAAAATGTATTTAGTAATGTATGTGTGTGTGTATCGATGGTGATGACTTCTCATGGTGATGACTTCTCGTTTGCTGGAACAGGATGCAAAAAAAAAATTTGAAGGACAGCTTTTGTAGATATATTCTCTCTCACCCCTTCTGTTGGCAATTTTCTTTTTGTAATCACTGCCTTTTACTCTTGTTCTGTATGTGTTGCTGCTGGGCACAGTCTAAGACATGGTGCCATTATTTTTTTTTTCTCGCTCTCTCTCTCTCAGCATGTTGTTACACACTCATTTGTTGTATGTCATTCGTCATTTTTGGCCGATGGAAAGGAGCTGTCATTCCCATGGTACCCATCTCTCATTTAGCACACAATTCCCCACTGCATTTCAGGTCTTACCACCTTATCTTTGCCCTTTCTAGAAATGCCACTCTAAGTTTCGATCAGCAGAACAAGGCGCAAATATCATGCACTCTACCGGTTTAGTCAGACCAACTTGTGATGTCCTTCTTTCCCCAGGCAGGAACAGCGTAATAGTGGTGGGAAAGCAAACGCGAGGTGGCTGGTGGCCATGTGTTTAGTGACGCGTGTTTCGTAACTATTTATTACTCTCTAGCTCTTGAAAACAGTGTTTATAATAGTCTGCTGTGTTGTCATCAGTAGCGGAACAGTGATGCTTCTCACCTTGGATGCTTCTGTGTCCTCATTCCCCCTTCTCTGTGTTTCGCGATTTTCGTTCTATGCATCAATCAGCGAAGGCAAATGATCAAGTTGCTTTTGGAATCATCATGTGGCCCCCCATTCCCAAGGAAGTGACTTGGAAAAAAGTTCTGAAATAAAAAGGCGATGCAAAACCTGCCCCCAGAATTGCTTTTGTTGTGTCGAGTCAAACTGGTTTCTGAGGGAAGTTTCAGCAGAAAGGTGCAAGGCTGAGGTTCCCGTTGCTTTCTCAGAAGCTGGATGCAGTTGGAGCACTTTGGGAACTTTACTCGGAAAGACATAGCATTTATTCAAGCTTGGTAAGACAGCAGGATATTTACTTTTCGTGACTGCAATACAACTAGTTTTCAAGCGTGGCCTTATTTTTCCTTTGTAATTGTTTTTATGCTTGTTTTCTCTCGTTACTCAAGAATGTTCGTGACATATGTATTGCTCTTTTTTTTTTTTGCTGTGGAACCACTGCATGTTTTCCCGCCATTGGTGACAGGAAAGAGTTTTTGGGGGTATTTTAATATTTACATTTTGAAAGGAATGTTGCATGAAAAATGTGATGAGGTTATGTTCTTCAGATTGTCCTGTGTCATAGGCAGCACATTACCGCCTGTCGCTAGTATTAGCAGGGGGCTTTCTTTTGCTTAATAGACATTTATGTGCTGCCCACATGCAGTGCTTGCTGTTGTTTAGAATTCTAGAGGTCGCACCATGCTAAACAGCCTTTGAATGGCAGTTGTTGGCTGCCATCTGTGTTGTACAAAGCAGAACTAAGTAGATGAATAAGATTTGTAGTATTCACTGGTATTACGACGGCGAGCTAGGCTCATTCAAAGCCCCTAAGGGGTGTAGAGTCCTCTTCTTTCAAGAATGGATGTTACGAAGGGAAGGCCATTGGGGCACGTGCATGCAGACACGAGGTAGGAACTGCTCAATGCAGATGGACATAAGCAGTGCGAGAAATTTGCAGTCTGTAGTGTAGCTGATCGCAAGGGAAATGTGTGATGCAGGCAGCGCTACACACATGCGTGGTTGCTTACACCAATCTACCTCCATCACATCTTTGGGGCACATTGTTTGCATAGTACATGGCTGCTAGTGAAAGTGTGTTTTTGTAAGGCTTTTACTGCACCGTGATGCCTTCTCGCGTACCAGGTTTTGGTGTACTCAAAAATGATCAGTACTACTATTTGCTGAGGGACACAGTTACAGAGCTGGAGGGAGCCCTTCACAACAGCATCCCTCGTAGCCCATGTATCTCTTCAGGACGTGAAACCCTGCAATGCTTGTAGACTAGCATTGAGAGGCATACAGCTAGTGAAAGCAAGTACCGTATTTACTTGAATGCAACGCAAGTTGTTTCCCATTTTTCCCCTTAAAGCCTACCCTCGCGTTATAATCGAATACCGCACTTTGATTGGCCTGAAGCAGTGCCGCGGTGCAGCCATTTCAAGCAATCAGCTTGGTTTCTGTTTCCGTAGTTTTGCGATCTTATGCTGGCAACATGGGTACCACGGAAGCTAAATCCTCATCCATCCAAAGTCAAAGTGTTGTTCTCTGTCACTTTTTGTGTTCGTTGCGACCTCACGCTCAGTTCGTCATTACATTGTGTTCTTGTGGCGTCGCTCGCGGTGTATTGATTCAGTGTGCATGATGGCAATGCGTCGTGCTCAGTACGACGGTCGTTTTAAGAGAAAAGCGATTTTGTTAGCTGAAAAGGTCGGGAATTCTGCGGCAGCTCGAAGACTTGACCCCAACGAATCAACCATCCGCGGATGGCGGCTGCAGCGGGAGGGGCTTTTTAATTGTGCGCCCGACCGCAAAGGATTTCGAGGGCCTCGCCATGGTCATCACATCGAGCTGCAGAAAAAAGTGGTGGACTTAATATCGAGCAGCACAACCATCTCATGGGGGTCAGTGTCGAGCTGATCCGTTGGAAAGTTAGACATTGCTCGGGAGATCATTGATCGGGAGTTCAGAGCATCTCGTGGGTGGGCCCAAACATTCATGAAGAGAAATGGATTCTCTATGCGGCGAACAACATCGATGCGGCAGATGTTACCGGGAGACTTCGATAGCTAAAAGGACTCTGTTTCCAAGAACTCGGCCTCCTAACGCGAGGAAGATGAATAAACATGTTGGTCACGATGTCTATTAATTTGCGTCCTTAAGCATCGCGTTACATTTGTGGTTTTATTTTTTCCCGCTGGGCAGCATGCAAGGTCACCCCTCGCGTTACATTCGTGGTCACGTTACATTCGAATAAATACAGTACTTGTGATGTGCGCAAAGCATGTATTTTGCAAGGACAGGTGTGTGGTCAAAAAGTAGCTGAAGGCTGTCGACTACGGAAGGAGCTTGGTCCCTTATAGAGCAGTTAAACAAGTGGTGTGTGAAAAATTTACTGTAATAGTTGTGCATTGTAAAAAATCTGTCTGTCCAGCCCAGCATTATTATTGTCAACACTAACCAAGGGTGAAAGAGCGGGCTCGCCTTGAGTGCACATTCCTCAAGCTTCGAAGCCGTGAGCAGCAGTGCCATGGAATCGTGCTAAGTATGGAGTAGCACAAGTGTCACCGAGGCACACGCCTTCCTGTGTATACTAGCTTGCACTGGCTTGCTTGTTTTCATCAGGCCCCTGCCCGATGGTCACTTTTAGTTATGTTTTCACCTGCCAGGTTTTGGGACATCCAAATTTCATGCCAAAAATTTTCTTATTGCGTGATATAGAATGATTTTGATTTTACAGATTTCTTTGCAATATGCTTGCTGGGATCCTGTTTCATCAGTTGAACAGACAATGTCCCAAATGGCTATTAAAAGTGCACTTTTGCCAGCAATGAATTACTGAAACATGCTTGGAAAACATCTACATTGGGCCACCTGCATATGTGTGCTGGATACTACTGCTGTGGTACACGAGGTGGTCAAGCAACTGGGTCATCATCATCAGCCTGACTATGCCCAGTGCAGGGCAAAGGCCTCCTACGTTTCTCCAATTAGCCCTGTCCTTTGCCAGCTGCGGCCACCGTATCCCCGCAAACTTCTTAATCTCATACGCCCACCTAACTTTCTGCCACCCCCTACTACGCTTGCCTTCTCTTGGAATCCACTCCGTTACCCTTGCCATGTGTACAACGTTGCATATGCATATATCGGTGAACTTCCAATGGCTAAGTCTTTGGCACCAGAAACACGGATGTAGTCTCATTCACACACAAATCCACTTGCATCTTAGCATTGGGCATTTATGTAAAATGAAATAAAAGATTGGTTTTGGGGGAAAGGAGTATGCGCAGTATCTGTCTCGCATCTCGACAGGTGCCAGGTGAAGAGATAAAGGAGGGACTGAGAGAAGAAAGGAAGAAAGAGGTGCTGTAGTGGAGGACCACCTCGGGATCTTTAACGTGCACCCACATTTCACAGCACACGAGCGCCTTTGCATTCCGCCTCCATCGAAACGCTGCCACCATGGTTGGGTTCGAACCCGGGAACTCCGGATCAGTAGCCAAGCGCCCTAACCGCTAAGCCACCGCGGTGGGTAATGATGCCAAACTGGAGCCCAGCGCCTGCATGGTAGCAGATCTGAAGTGACCACCAACGTATGTACTTGCATGTAGGAGAGCATTCAACTGCACGAGTCTGGATGGAAACATTTTTTTTTTTCTGTCAACTTCCATCTTAATACTAATACCTGTGCTGCACATAGGATTTCACATTACATTCACTAATGGCAATGCATGAGAAAATTCCTGCCAGTGCCATACCTTCCCCCTTCCCCCCTTCAGAAGCTGAACTGCACAACATCCATGCGTTGCACGAGAGCTCACTCCCTAGCCCATGTTGTCTTATGGCCGAACTCCACCCATACTCCATCTCGGAAGTAATCTGCGGCACTGTGTAATCTATAGCGAGCTCAGATAATCATAACTGCGCTCATTGCATAATAGTGTTCCTCTGCACCAATCATCCCATTGCTAGGGGCTCCATCACTGGGAGGGAAATAGCATCAGTGAAGCTGCTGTACACAGAGCCTTGGTAGACGCCATGTTTGCAAATGGCAGTGCACCACTTTGCAAAAGGCCTTCGCAGCGCTCAGTTTGTGCTGTTTCTCTGTCAACCAATGAATTTAATGCTTACTGTAGTTTAAAAAAAGGAGTGAACTACCTTTCCGATTACTGCAATAATTGTTCGAAAAATAGTTTAACATTGTTGAAATATTTGAAGACTATTGCATTTCTGCAACCCTAAATGGATGAGAGAGCTGTAGGTTCCATAGTGCTGCAAAGTACTTATGAGAAAGAGTACAGGTGACAATTCATTTTTTACAAGCAAGTGAACGTTCAATGTTTCAGTCGCAACATACAACACGATTTCGGGTGATCGCACTTGCTGCTGCGCTATATCATAATCTAAGGGAACCTTGAAAGGGATGCATTTCGCTTGCAAGAATGACACCTCTGCACAACACTGGAGTTGCACAGCAGAGCAAGAAATGTCTTGTGAAGAGAAATTTTATTGAAAAACATGCATGCCAATACACAGGTTTTTGATTATTCTGGCTCCTGCACTACAATGGATCACACAATATTAAAGGAGATTTTCATGACGCCATACTTTCTCATCAAATTTGTCTGGTACATCTAACTTGGGTATTACTTACGCACCATTGCGGACATTAAGTAGAATGCACTAAGCTGAATAGGTCACATATTAAACAGATTATACACTACTACTACTTTCTGATTAACAGTGGTTAGCTTAAAAACGCACTTCCAATGTGCCTTTGCAGTAAGGTGTAGTAAACATGGAAAACTGCCAAAACTGCAGCACGTGATTAGAAAGGTATAAAAGCTTCGTACATGAGTGCCTCTACATGTTAACTAGTGTGCTAAGTGGAGAACCCTTCAATATATCTGGCACTCTCAGTTCCAACTTGGCTGCAACCGTGTGCTCTGCACATACAATGATTGGCACGTGACAAATCTGTCTAGTGGAAAGGGCAGCAATCTTGCTGCAAACCCATACAACTAAAACACTACTATACAGTGCTGGACTTGGCCAGTAACATATAAATTAGATATACACAATGCAGGCGGCCTTTCACACCAGTGCCATCTCATGGCTAACCATGTCAGCGTAAATGAAGCACCCCCAGCCTCCAAGAATTCACTCTTTTCCCAACTCCTGAGAAGCGGGGCGAAATCTCTCTGCATGCCATCCCCACAGATTAGGACCGTGCACAAAAGCACTTTCAGAATAAGTCCCGTCTATGTTTGTTGAAACTTGCAGCTGTCGCAACATGGCTAGCCACAAGCAGCCGTTATTTTTAATTTTTTTTTTCTATGAGGCACGCTGCATTCCCTCGCCAAGCATTGTCGAGGACTAGGCTTGCTATATACATTCCATCACAGTACGCATGAAAGTGAAGCGTCATAATGTAAGCACAGTTTGTGGCACTAAAAGCATGTAACAAATTTTCAGTAGCAGTGCTAAGACATTTCTTTGGTGAGAACATTGTAGCAATACGCGACAAATAGGAGCTTTCACAGTCGACTTCTCTGTCCATACATGAAACGTGTACATTACTGTGCACACCGACATAGAGCCCAAGAAAAGATAGGGTTATGTACAAAACACAGTTCGTGACCTCTATTTCTACTCGACATCTAGCTAACAACGTGGTGTGGCCCCCAGATGCTGTACTCAATACTTTGTCACAAGGAACAAGTTAATTCATAGCATATCTCCTGCTGAATTTTTTGGCTGTGAGGACACTTGAAGCTGTAGGTAGCTACATAAAGGTGACCGTGGTAAGAATTTTCAGTGGGATCCGTCAGGAACATTCACGGCACGAGTGTTGTGCCATGAATATAAATCTGACCAATATTGTGCCAAATCTTTAATTTCCAGCTTACTGTGAATGTGCTGTGTGACAGCTGGCAAAAACTGGAAAAAGCTTCTATGTCATATGCTGCTCCCTTATAATTTAAGATTGTGCTCGCTTAGCTGAAGACAGGCAGAGCTCGTACTTCTATTTTTTTAATCAAACACACGTGACGCTACAAGCCACAAATAAGACGTCACATAATTGCTCACTAGCCAAGTTTCTGCAACACATGGCATCCTCAGTTAAAAGGGACAGTCTACTGTCTTTTATTGACAAAAATTTTTTTTGGCAATTGAAAGCTCTTTTCACAAAATAAACAAATACTCAGCTGTGGTGCTGAGAAACAGAGCATAACTGTTTAATAATTGGTTTTTTGGGGAAAGGAAATGGCGCAGTATCTGTCTCATATATCATTGGACACCTGAACCAGCCGTAAGGGACAGGAAAAGGGAGGGAGTGAAAGAGGAAAGGAAGAAGGAGGTGCCGTAGTGGAGGGCTCCGGAATAATTTCGACCACCTGGGGATCTTTAACGTGCACTGACATCGCACAGCACACGGGCGCCTTAGCGTTTTTCCTCCATAAAAACGCAGCCACCGCGGTCGGGTTCGAACCCGGGAACTCCGGATCAGTAGTCGAGCGCCCTAACCACTGAGCCACCGCGGCGGGTGAGTATAACTGTTTAAAACTTAATTTTTTCCCAAATGGTAGTTGTGTTTACTCATGGTAGATGGCGTCTGCAAACTCCAACATCGAGGACATGAAATATAGTCAGTACAGTGGCTATACACAACTCTATGGACACAATAATAGCCATAATGAGAGTGACATTAAGTGAGATGCATAGATTTTATTAAACTATAGTTGAGAGCACTAAGGTGGTTTTAAAGATATTATCAGGAAAATAATACAGGTGATATCTATCACAGTTGCCAGCAATCACTTTTACCTGCAACCGCTTTGCCAAGTATGGCGGTGGTGTCGCTTGTGCAATTTCTTTTTTGAAAGCATCTTAAAAGGTGATCAAGCAAAGTTCAACAATAAATGCATCTGTAATTTATTGAAAGAGCAAAAAGCTGTCTTAGGTTGATAAGGACAATAATAACTGTCTGTATGACGCTGGAGCAGTTGTGAAATGCAGTATAATCACCCCAGGGCACTCCAGGCGTCTGCCGTGTTAGCCGCAACTAGAGAACACAGCGTGGCGCTACCATCTGCTGAGACGCGACTTTCTTTGCCAACTTAAAAGCTCAAAATCCTGCCTCAAAAATCCTGCGAAAGCCTTGAGTTCTGCCTTGCAATTAGCACGATGTGATCAGATCTACCAGAATATGCCAATATTTTTATTCTCATCTCCGACAGCAGACCGTCCCTTTAACAGTAGTCACTTTAACCACCAGAGTAAAAAAAAAAAAAATGTGGATACCACTCCATAAAATAATTCCAGAAGTAGCTGCATTTACATCCGCAACCTAAAGAAAGATGCGCATAACTTGACAAGTTTTCAAGTAACGAAACCTGTAATGCCCAGGCTATAAAAACTGGGTGGTAAAGGCACGAATTTACAGTATTTTGTCTTTAACTTTCATAAATTAATAAAATTTCTAAAATATCCCTGAAAGATGGCCCTTAATTCCATCTACACAGCCATAGGTTGTCCCAATCTTTCTACCTAAAAAATAATTTGCTCTGCACTGCATTACACACTGTTGCCATACATTAATTTGTCCATTCACATGTTTGGCAACATTCAAAGTGCTTTTTGGAAGAAATTAATGCACTACAAAGGAATAAGGAACATTACTACACTGCGTTACAAAGATTACAACACAATGCACTTGCTCTGCAACTTAAATGTCACCCACTACAGGTCTTCCTGATTGCTGAAACGCATGTGCCCACAATAACTGCACTGCTACCAATGCATTCTTACAAGCTCGTGAATCATTAAAGGTGCTGCAACAGCCTACAACAGAAATTACAGCACTCAACGAGCTAAAATTGAAATGATCTGCACCTGGCCATTAACAAAGACTTTTCTTGTTATCACTGACTGAACAGTGTGCCACTGCAATGGCTGACAGCAGATGAAATGCATTGTGAAACATTTTGCCCTCAGCACACCTGCTAATCCAAGCACGCTTGAAAGCAGTGTGCAGAACAATGCAAACCAAACTATACACACACAAATGAGGAGCTGCAGCTGAAATCTGTTAAAAGGAACAAACTAAAAGACGTAATAAGCACAACTAGAATACATAAAATAAATAAAAGCAGCTCTTCATTAAGAACACCTTTTAAAGGTCTTGAAAACCATAATCTTAGAAACACACAACAGTGCATAAATCCTGGACACTTTTTAGACTTTGCGAGCCAGCAGCCCATGTTAGAAACTTGTGCACCGCTTTTGCGCCAATACTCCTACGAGACCAACGGCACAGTATAAGGTGAAAGGAGTGACATGAACTCAGGTGCCCTGTTTCTAAGCTTCATATGCTGCCATAAAACAATTCTGAATGCATTCGAGTGACACACAGCGCCAAAAAACCCTCACTGGCGTTTTAATTCAATTTGACAGTCAGCTGCCATACATGTGGCAGCGCGCAGTACCAGGGGCCAAGCTCACACATGCAGACAATGGCAACAAGTGTAGCTTCACAGCAAGAGTCCACAGTCGAGTGAGAAGGCCGTGTGAAACTCGAAGAGGGGTGCGACGTCGACAAGGAGCTCCGACGGCAGGCCGCCCTGAGAGAGCAGGCCTCGCAGGAGGCAGCAGACGAGGCCCGCGCTTCTCATCCGGGCTTGACGCGGGGCCACAGGGCACTTGGAAAACTGAAACGTTCGGGCAAAAGATCTAAGCGCGGGTCCTCCCCGGGCACCTGCAGGTTGTGCAGCACGTACTGGAAACTGAGGTGAAGAAGCGTGCAGTGGCAGGCAGGAAAGCAGGCAGGAGGCGGTGCAGGAAGCAGGCACAGGCAAACAGTGCAAGAGAAGAGGAAGCAACACGGTGAGGAAACACAGGTGCGTTGGTGACCGTGAAAGCACTCTCACTCAACTAATCTGTTCTCAGAAAGAAGCAAACAAAAATAAAAATAGAACTGGACAGACTGTGCATGCGTTCAGCCATGCCATCTCTTGCTATAACTGCCCACCTTTAGCCTAGTAGATCCCAAGACAGTGGTTATAAAACTCGCACGAGTTTCATGCAGATTAGATGGTCACACAAGGAGGCCAGCACTTCTCTCATGCACACACACGCATTGAACGAGTTGTCAGAGGAGCACTTAATATGGCACTGGTTCTTATATTTATGCCATGGCCAGATTTAGGTAAATAATCTATGCACTGCAGCGAATGTGTGATGCACTTCAGCCAGAAAGATTTTACAGAAAGCTCAGTACAATGGCACATGGTGTTGCTAAAAATGCTGTCAACATATTTTTGATTGCTCAGTAATAGTATTTTGTCCATTCATTTTGAATGCATGGTGCAGTCGTGTAGTGTTCATTGCAAGCGAGTACCTCGTATGAAGTGAGCATGAGTTGTACTGTTATATGAAGTGAGCAAATTAGTGAGCAGTAACATGAAAAAAACGAAAAGCTGGCCGATACCAGTTTTGCCGTGCAAATAAAGTGAGATGTGGTCAAAGAATGCATTAATAAGCACCAGCTCAGCATTGCATGCAATAGTTCTTTTTGAAGTGGGACTCCAAACTCCCAATCACTATGTCAGCTACACGATGGTGCAAGAAATCACCAAGCATATATATATATGGCCAAATTACATGTGTCACTGGATTTGCTACTAATGTATGCTGTATGTTGCTTTGCATAAACAAGCAAAGAATTCCATGAGAATGCAAAGTTAGCAACCAGAAAACTACCCTTACACTCAGCAGTTGGAAACCGAAGGTAGACCACCTGAATCTGCACTACTAGTGCTACAATGGCGCTAATGCCGATCTATTGTCACACTCTGCCTCTGCTGTCATGTTCAAGCACACAGAAAACATGGGGGGAAAAAAAAAAGAGGGCACAAAAAAAGCTTTCAGCAAAACAGTGATGCCTACCAGTCACTGGGGATGAGTGCTGTGTTCTGCCCTCCTTCAAGGTCCAAGATACCGCAGCGAAATCATCCTCTAACCTTATTAAAGACCCGGAACCTTTGTCACCAAACAAATTTTCCAAATTAGCACCACTCCAATTTGGGGGAAAGCAAAAGAGCATAATAACTGCCGCATAACATGAAGAAGGGCCCTAACATTTCAGGCAATAAACAATGAAGGGTAAAAACAACAAAAAAATGAAATTTAGGCTAAAAAACAAAGCATGATTTGAACAAGGTTGAGGGATTATTATGCTTACTAGGCTGAGCAAGAATGATGATGATCTGTGTAGATTCAGCAGCAACGAAATAAGATGTGTGCAATAACTTATAATTTCAATGCATTCCACATTATTGGGAAAGGCCTGCGATTCCATAAGGAAGCAGAATGGCTCCTCTTTTTAGTGTGCTAGCTATACAACAAAGGATTTTGCTCTAGACACAGAAAATAATATGCTAGCCCCCTCAGAGAGTAATCATAACTGCTTCTCCTGAAAAAGATGAAGTGACCCCATGCAATGACAAAAGCTAAAGGCAAGCTTCAAAATGCATGCTGAAACTTCCTCTGCTGAAAATGGCCTCTTTTATTTTCTTCCGCTATTCTGTGAGTAAAAAAAATTCGTGCTGTATGACCAGCAATGATCAATTCTGCTCCAAGCTTCCAACCTTTAGAGTCTGCAAGCTTTCTTTCTGCTGAGAAACTGTGGGCCAGCTATGTAAAAGCTTTGCACCAAGACGTCAGCAACTGAGGGAACCATAAACACAGCTGGGCCCTCAACAGTGAGCGAAAGCAAGTTTCTAGCACATCAGCTCAAGATTTCAGGAGCGTGCAGCCTTGATGACTTGCCGAGGAGGCCAGTGCTTCAAGCTAGTGACAATTTTAGATAAAAAAAAAAGCAGCAGATACTTTTTCCGGCAAGAGGGTCACCTTGTTCCAGCTGCGGCCGCAAAGAAATAAAAGAAAGGCATGCATAATGTGAGAAAGTGCTCACAATCGGCGGATGCCGGAGGCCTTTCCGAGAGAAAAAAGCTTCTCCTCGGGCTCCTGGTTGATGGGTCCCTGGACGGGCAGGTCTTCGTCTCTGACCGGCGATGGAGGGTCAGCCGGCCTGGTCAGAAGCGAGGTTGCCTCATGAGCCCACCACCTTTCGTGGAGGACAAGGCCGCCCATCAGTGCACGCAGTCCCGCCCGTTTAATCTTTCAGCCTCAGTTACAGTAGCCGTGCATGTCCATGGGGAGTCTGCCATCCCCTCCTCACTTCACCCTAGCACATCCATGCTGTCTCCACAAACCAGACTCTGAGGAGCTAGGCACTTGCTGCTGCCGTCACAATGCAGGCTGACAACAACAAGGTTCATGAAGATGCAAAGCAGAGCACAGCACAACCAAAACATTTGGACAACAGCTAGCACTGTCCATTTCCTGGCCACTCCACAAGGACATGCATGTCTCTGCACTTTGAGGTCAACACATAAAAGCCATTAAGCCGGCACTCCCAAACGGGGCTTGGTGGGAATGGCATTCCACCAAGAGGTGTAGACTGCAGTCCTGTTTCCCAATCGGGTTTTCTTACAGAGGCCTGTTGTACTGTTGTATGTACGTCCTTTAAGTACAGCAGGATGCCTTTACAGTGCATGCAGTTTCTTCAACTTGGGCCAGTCTTTGACACTAAAGCTCTTCTTTGTTTACGCTGTGTGCTCAGTTATCAGCACTGCAAGTATTTAACAAAACAGGCACAAGTCAAGCATCACATGTGTCAGCGACTTGTACTTCACACACCACACCAGCCTTGCTTGTAAAGTTTTAACTTTTCAGCGTATTCTCCAAATGGTGCTCAATCAGAAATTGAAGCACCACAACAGCATACTAAAACACAGTTCCTCTCGACCCATAGACAATCAAGAAACTCTACACGTGTTGCAAGCAAGGCCTTTCAACTGTCAAACATAAAAGGAAGAAGTCAACTGTTACCAGGGCTGGTAAGCTTCATAGAGTGCACAAACCAGCTGGCTCCTGAAAATGTGGCAAGCTCACACCCAAGAAAGCGCTCATGTTGCTGGCATGATTACCTTGGTCTGTACAGAGCCAGCTCGTCTTCGAGATCACTAACTCGAGCCTTGAGCTCATTCCTCTCGAATAGGATGTGCTTGAGCTCATCCAGCGTGAAGCGTGGCCGGTTCGGGTCATCCAGGTCGATCACCACCTTCCCTTTCAGTTCCGGAACGGCATCCTTCAAAAAGAAGACAACACAAGGTCAATTAATTTTATTTCTACCTCTTTCATCAAATGATAGCTAGATGCTAAATTGGTACATCATTTGATATGCATCTGGACTAACACCAGCTACCCTTCTATCAACAGCGCCAAACTGAGTGCAGCACAGCTCTCTTTAAGAATGCACATTAAAATAACTATGGAAAGATTCTATTGGGCCCAACAAAATGTGGCTTACAGGCGGTGTACAACACTTGATGCCGCTGCCCTCGACTAGTCTTAATGAAGAGACCATCACAGAAGCTCAGTGGCCACTGTATCTGCCAATTACAGGTTTCAGGTTTGATCCCAAGCAGCGGCAAGCACAGTTTGATGAACGAAAAATGCAAAAATGGCTGCCTAATTCATGAGGCTGAACCCTTTGCTGAGCCTCACAGTTCAAATGTAAGTTGCAGTGCGGAGAAGAACAGTAGTGCTTTGATCAACATTACCCTGGACAAGAGGAGGTCATCGTGGTCCTTGACTGCAATGCCTAGCCTCTCCTGCAGTGTTTCCAGCCGGCTCTGCTGGTCCTGCAGCTGTGCCTGCAGGTCGCCCCGCTCCTCACACATCTGGCGCATCTGCTGCTGCAGCCGCCGGTGGCGCCGGGTCTGCTCCTGGGCTGCCTTCTGGCTGGCTTCGAGCTGCTGCTGAAGCTGAAATGAGCATGTGCACCCAACATCAGCTGTGCATGTAAAGAAGTTGCCTGTTCATCAGAGGAGGCTAGCCAAGCACTTTGGGGTATTTGATAGCTTTAGCAGGCCTTATTTGCGCCACCTCCGTCCCATTCAGCCAGTGAATGGGAGCACCACTGCCCAGTTAGCTCTTCTATTCCACTCACATAAAAGCCAAGTGGAAAGCTCAGCTACAAAGAGCTGGGCTATGCAGAGCTGCGCAGGCGAATCAGCCAGTCTGACATGGCAGTGCTGCTTTGCACTTTCTCTTATAAATTTGCCTTTAAAAATAAATACCTCCCAAACTGTTTTGTTTAACCTGCTAGAGAATTTAGACACAAAACACTTTTTTTTTTGTTGCACGGTGGGTGACAGCCTAGTTCTTTTTTGACGTAGTTCCATGTTTTATAACCAGGGGGATCCCCACCGCCTCTACAAGCGACCTCACCTGTAAAGGAACTAAAAAAGCAGCTGCAGGAGGAAAGGAAGAGCAGAAAGATAATAGAAGATAAGCTTGGAGTGGCAGAAACTCAGCTGGCCACTGTCACCACTCAAATGCAGAATGAACACGGGGGTGTGAGCCACATGTTCATTGGGCGAGAAGGAAAAAGTGGATGGGGCAGAGGGTGTAAACTGGATGAATGCACAGAGCGTAGAGAGCGCAGACACAGTAGTAGAGGTAGATAAGATTAGCGAGGCCAAGGTAATAACTGCTGGTGCTGCAAACATGGCCAGGTGCAAAGCAGCTATCTTTGAGAGGGTAAAGCACGATGGAAGAGTTCAGGTGGGCATGCTTCCGGGCCAGATGCTGAAGGACGTAATGGAGAACGAGGAACCGCAAAACAGAAATTGGGGGATACGAAGCAGGACAGAAACATGGTGATGATAGCCAAAGGACTAAATGTTGCACTGAGAGGGGCCAGCTAGAGGTTTTGGAGAGCAAATTGTAAAGGGAGTGAATGACATTAGGGCAACCTCTCGCAGTGTGCAGGCTGCAATGTGCACAGTGCCATAGGTGGTACGTAAACGAAACAAGTGCAAAGGGGGAATGAATTCAGCAAACAGGAAAATCTGAAGGCTAACAAAGAAAATGATCTTTGCTAAAATGAAATGAACTTTGTGAGCATGTTAAACCGGGCATAAGGAGGCTTTAACACACATTGGAATCCATTTTAATGCATTAGCATTAGGAGGGTCTGAGCAAGTGGAAATGGCGGTCGCCATCACACGTGACGCGGTGCAAACCTTGTGACGTCATTACAACCTACTCACCGTAAATGGTGGCAACCTATATACCAGATTGTGAGCAAACTGCCCACTGCGGTAGGTGGCAGTTAAATTAATCATTAATTTGTTATCAATAAGTTAAATTAATCATTAATCATACCACTCCTGGTGCAGTGGTGCAGAGGTTGCTTGGGAAGAAATCCTTGAGTCTCGCAAGCCCCACCGGTGGCTGTGTTTGAAACAGCCACCTGCCACTGCAGAGATACATAGCTTAATCACTGCACCACTGCACCAGGAGTGTTATGGGGACTCCCAGCGATCTATGAATGTAGTAGAGAATGACCAATTCTGCATATATAGGCATTAACCCATTAACGCCATTGCATCATACTCTTAAGGCGGAGCTACAACACAATCAGCAGCAACAGGACATGCTAACGCATTCAACAGTCCACGGAGGATCACCTAAGAGTTTTTCATCATGAGCTTGGGCAAGTCGGTGGGATAGCAGCTCATGGGAAGAGTGGCGGAAGGAGGAGTCTGGTAATGAGGGCAGCGAAGGACAGGAGGGAAAATCAAGACCTAACACAATCAAGAACCTAACACAAGCACGGAACAGACGAAAAAAAGAAAATCTTAACTTGACGATTAGCTAGATAAAATGCAAGGAAGCAGAAGCCATTGTAAGTGGACAGAGATAGCACCTAACAAAGAGTAAATTAGCATTGACATTTTTAAGGAAACACAGAAATAAAAGAACCACCAATGACAGAAAATTATGCTTGGGCTTGGGAAGGGTGCAACCATAACACAGGATTGAGAAAGAGGGGAGGTATTGGTATACTTGTTCAACAAGGCACAAACAGAAGCAAAATGGCTCAATAAAAAACCATTACCGACATGTGTATACAGACAACAAGGAATGCAATGTTCAATGCAGACCTTTGATAAGACAATTATTAATGCCGTTACAGCCCACTAACAATGCATACCTAAAACAGTCCTACCCTATGATGCCATCTAGAGTAACAGCCACCTAGAGCAAGAAGGGAGATAGTCCAATTGAGTTGGAGCTTTTCCCTCCATCCTTGAAATGAGGTCAGTCCACCATATAGATTGCATAGTTCACTCCTCTCCATTGCATCTGTCCCCCCCCCCCCATCATCCTCCTTTGCTTTTCTTTCCCATCCACCTACCTAATTTCTATCACTGCCACTGCATCCGACAAACGACAACATGTGCGCACACACGCATGCACTAAAAACTGCAGGTGTGGAACCCTTACAGATTCTATGTCGGCAGCTTTCTTGGCCGCGTCTTTCTCGTACTGGTTCAGCTGTGCCGCCTGCTTATCAAAGGCATCCCGCAGCCGTTCAAGGACAACTATGTCCTCACCCAGCATCACACCTGCAAAGAACACCAGAAGACTTGAGGACACACAGGAAAGATAAAGGGGGGAACTCTCCACAGGTTTTTTGCCTTGCCTAGTGTGCAGTGAGCCCAATACCTGCACATTGCTAAAAGGATGTTTCTATGGGTTCCCACTTATTGCCAACAATATTTAGAGGCCTATCTAAAGGTTCAAGTATCATGAAAGCTAACAGCCACTTCCCATCTTTCACTTCTGAAATGTCCATATTTAACCACCAATGAAGAACTGCCTTCTAAGAACATTTACCTCACAAGATGCAATACTCTGCATACAGCACTTGTTTCATAGCTCATGTATTACAACGGTCGGTCATCTCACCAACTGCCAAATGATGTTAGGCAACAGTAATTCACTTGTGTAGTCCACCACAGTTTTTCATGCATGCTGATGCAGATTGGCAAGACTTACATTTCTGAAATCAGCACAAGGAAACTGAACAGTTTCTGAGCCAGCAAAGAAATATTCTGAATGCATACAGAAGTGTTTTCACACAAGAGGCTGCTGCACTTTGTACAAACAAAAGATGCACAAATAAAAAAAGTAGAGGTATCGCAAAAGCATTTGGATCTGACAGATAAACAAAATGAGGTCAGCCCCCTAAATATAATCAGATACTTTAACAAAATTACTGACATACCATACTATGGGAATGCAGAGAAGCAATATACTGATACAAGCCTTTATCAAGCATCATGCAATCACTATGTCTTCCAGTACAAAGGAAATGAGTGTGATATATTGAAACCAAGCTCTCTGCCTGCTAATTAACAGAGCTGACTAGACAGCCATGACTGGACTTTTCAAAACAGGGCTATCCATAAATAAGGACAGAAGATGCCCCTAGCGCAAAATAGAAACCAAACATGGTGAAGCGCCTTTGACGGAAGAGGTGAAGATACAGGAAGAAAACATTGTAAATAAAGAGACAAGACAGCAAGCCCTTGTGACCCCTTCCACAGATGAGGAAGCCCGCCTCGAGACACAGTGTCATGAAACTCAAGGAGATAGAACAGCAAGTGTGCCATAAAAGCTCAGCCTTGCAGCTGTATAAACAGCTGACTCTAGGTCTTCATGGGGAACAAAAAGGCCGTTTCTTCTTATCTGCATGCCCTCATTTTACTGATAGTCACTGGACTGCTGCAGGGAATTACGAAGGCGATCGGGAGGAAAAGTAAAGGGCATCGATGTCAAAGATAGACCACTGCCTCTGACCAGTGCCTCTGGACGCTGCTTTAAGCTGGGAGACAATGGAGAGATGCAGTGAAGATCTACAATGGAAGACAACTTTGAATTGTAAAATTATGACAGCACACAGTACATAAGATAAAGAATTTTGAAATGCACCTCCCTCATTACAAGGGGAAAGATTGGAGAGTCCCTCCTAAGTAGGTGAGGCACCTAAATAACAAATGCACCCCTCGCTACAGATATCTGTTCCAGCCATCTGCAAGGAATGCACAATAAAATATCCCTCACTATAAGTGCCTAGAGATATTAGAAGAGATCCCCTGGAAGCCAAATCTACTCCTTTCATTTGCTTATTAAAAGCTCTAAACAGCCTGCAAATATGTTATTGCTCTATGAAGATGTGATGCAGGAAGTGAGAGCTTAAAAGCAGCAGCCAAATGTTTTAATTCAACTAAACTTACCGGCATTTTGCCATGCTACAGAAAATAGCGCAAAAGTGGAAAGGACCATTATGTCCCTTGTGAAAGAGGTGTAATTGAATACAGATGGGAATAATGACAGAAAGAACAAAAAGTGGAAGGAAGAGTTGACTGATAAGGTTATCTCCAAGCAGAATACATGCTCGACTTTGCAGGGCATCTTTCCAAGAATTTGACCAGCAGTTATAATATTGAGATAGGCTTTCTTTTATATTCTTGTAGTCCTTCTAGACATTAGTGTTCAATCCAAAGGGCTTTTTAATGGGCAGATTTCCCTCAAATAATTTCCAAGTAGCAGAAAAAAGGTAATGGGCTTGCATTACTTCACTTCCAATGCAGAAAGTGTCTTCAGACCACTATGGGCCTTGTTCATGCATTCCACAGGGTTGGTAAAAAATGCAGCAGCAGTGGAATACCTCCTTACATTCAGAAATGCCATTAGCGAGAAGACACATTGCAACAAATTCATAGGGCAACAGAGAGAAAAATTACGACTGAGCGCCACTAAATGATATACATTGTTTCATCTAAGAGTTATTACAATTTTTAAAAGCAGGCTTTTTGAGTTAAAAGAGTGCTTTTTTTGGCATAGCATTCTCAGTGGTGTAGCACCTCAGAATACAGCTAAGACGTGCTAGCTAGCAGGCTGGTTAACTAATGTTGAATGGTTAACTTTTTAACTATTGCTTTTAGGCTCCTTAATTATTGAGAGGCGTGTAGCCCATCGTAAGTGATATCGATACCAATTTTTATAATTTCGAGAACGCAGTTGCCCTCACTGCGGTGGCCCAACAAATTTTGGCTATTTCGAAGAGTTACGTGCACTGGAGAGGTTGTTTCACCTGCAAACTTCTTGAAAGTGCATGTATTTTGGCATCATATAGCCAAAATTTGTTACGCCACAGCGCCAAGCGTAACTGTGTTTTCGAAATTCTAAAAACTGATATGGATGTTGCTTACAATGGGCTACATCCCTCTCAATAAATAAATAAGGACCCTAACAGTAATAGTTAAAAACTTGACTATTCAGTATTGGTTAACGAGCTTACTAGTTAACACGTCTTAGCTGTACTCTGATGTACTGCACCACTAACGATGCTATGCCGAAAGAAGCGCTCTTCTAACTAAAAAAAAAGTTATTTTTAAAAATTGTGGTAAGTCTTAGGTGAAAAACCCTGTATACATAGCATTTCACAAAGCTAAGGTCTAAGCACGATGTTCAGCATATTTCCTTTATTACAGAAAAAAAAAGGGGGGGGGGGGGGGACATCAGTAGTCTATGCTGGTCAGAGTTTGCGTAACTCACTATGTGGCTCGCATAGTAGGGAATGGTGGCTCTCTTTCTCCTTGAGCGAGCTGCTCAGTTTGGAGTTTTCCTCTTGCAACCGAGCCACAAGGCCGCCCAGATCTTTCATTTCCTGTTGCCAGACATTTTCGTACTGTTCCATCTCCTGCGTGAGCAAGCAATTCAAGGGCACATTAGAAACAACGGGAAAAAAACAAGCAAGTTACAGGGACAAAATGCTATTTGGATTAATTGTGCCAGGTAAAAGAGATGCAACGCCTCTACCATCTTAGATTAAATAATATTAACTGCAAGCTAACTAATCATCTACTACGGTGGTCCACAGAAAGACAGATGTGAGTTCTGAACAATTCATGGGAGCCACTTCAAAGAACGAAATTCTGCACTATTTACGTGACTGCGTAAATTTTTCTGCGGAAGAATGTTTTTAAAATGAAACTGGTGTACCCCTTCGAGTGCGAATATCTCTTTAAAGCTAGACGGCTGACAGTCTTCATTCCGAAAACTGAACCCATCATTCAGCACCTCCGAGAAGGAGCCTCGAAGGAGAACAGAGGTGCGCGTGCTTCGGAGATATGACATCGCGAGAATAAAATCAAAATAAAGACAAAGAGCAACAGCCGTATCAGCATGTAGTGACGACTCCGCGCGGCAACGTTACGCAGAGTCAGCCGACTGTGAGCGACGGTCGTCGATAAGTTCACACCGCGTGCCCAGATAGGTTTAGAGTGGAGAAAGCCGTTGATAACTGTTGGACAATACTGAATGCCGGCTGCTTGCGCACGAGGCTGCCGCTGTCCACGCCTACACTGCTTACACCGCGGGGAACAATAACGGCAAAGCGGCTTGTCTTAGAGGTAGCGAATATATTAGCTGCGCCATGAACGTTCCTCAGAGCGTTTGACCGGGGCACAAGACAACGCGTAAAACGAACGCACAATGAGTTGAAAGCGAGAGCACCGAGAGAATCCATATTACATTTAATCTACAACTGAAACGATCAACGGCGTGAAAACCCCAAGCGAGAACTATGTACTACGCCGCGCCTTCCTCTGTGAGTCATCCCACACTACGCGTGCGCGGCCTTGGGGTTTGAACTACTGTATGTGCACGGATTGAGTTGTTCATCGGCAGCAGCGAAACGAATGAGCTTTGTCAAGACGGTCTAACAGCGCGGCGGTGCTGTGGCGACTCCACCAAGCCTTGTCAATCATGTGCCACTTTCGGGTCGCCTGATCCGTGACGCATTCCGCCGCAGGCTCCTAAGGGAAAGTTGGTCGCCACGGCCTCGGGCGGAAACAAGCAAGCAAGCAAGCAAACACGGGACTGACCTTTTCGAGCTTGCTCCGAGACTGTGCCTTCTCGTGTTTGTCGTGTTCGAGCTGGTAGATCTGAGCCCGAAGCTCGGCGATCTCGTCGTGGGCGCTGTCATTCCTGACGGCGTAGGCTTCGAGGTATTCCAGCACGCGGATCACTTTGGTCATGAGCTTGGTCACTGCTTCGACACCGTAGTTGTCAATGAAGATTTCGAACTCCTTCCCGATCTCTTCGGCCAGGCTGTACACGTCGTCGACGCTGAGCGCTTCCGAAGCGCTCCCCATGGCGTCGCAATTTTTTCCTGTCTCGCGTTAAGGACTGAGAGCGGCACTAGCGCGAACCTATTAAGAAAAAGTGCTAAGAAGTCATCCACAACGGCGCGACCGACCAGCCAACTACAGCCATAGTTACTGAGAGCGAGAGGACATCATTTGCACGGGAGAGTGAGGAAGGAAAGCATGAAGAAGTAAATATAAAAATAAAAAAGAAAAAGAACATTGCTTGATCAACAAGCTTAAACTGTGAAGTAATATTTGAATCTAATGCATTTTAGTTTACCATTTTTTTATTAACAATATAACTTATGAGCAAAAAGCTAGAAGAAAATAATTGAGTTTGTAAAAACGCTCTAGGCGGCGCTAGCATCGCACTACCGGGTTTTGTGCGTAGCGTGCAGAAAGCAGACGAAAATTACGCGCGCTTTCCCGGTTTCTGCGCACTCATTTTACAAAACTTTTCACTTACGTAATTTTTATGCCTGTAACAATGAATTTTTCAGCCTAAAGGACTAATATAAGGTACTGGTTGTTTCGTGGGAGTCTGACTAAACGCGCCCGTGAATTGATCGAGCCGCATTTCTTCGTGTTACTACTGAACTTATCGACGATGCTGTCACCCCGGGCGAGAAGTCAACTTCTACAAAGGCATCACGTAGGCCAACGGTGCGGTCGCAGGAGAAACGAGGCATGGCTGGAGTCGGCAAGGGAGAACTACGAGCCCCAAAGTAAGTAATCAGAGGATGCATAGTTAGCCCATTGGTCCCAGAAGGAAGCCTTCTGGTTTGCTGCTGGTTGAAATGGTCCCTGTAGGGAGCCTCTTCTGGTCCCTGCTGGGAGCTTCTGGTTCTGAAGTGAGGTCTACTGGCTCCCACTGTGAACTTTTTGTTGTTGTGCTGACAACTTTTCTCTGTTGTTTGTGTTGCAATGGTGCTCCTCAAATAACAAAATTTCTCATCTAAACCTCTTCCGAGTTTTTCTGCTATAAATTGCAAAAATAGTGCTGAAATTTAATGAGAAAACTATGTATTACCTGTTCCCCAATAACACCTGTGGGATGCCAGTTTGAATTAACGTGAGTGTATGTAAGTTTCTCATATAGTGTTGTGCGTTTTTATCGCTGACACTTTCAAAAATTTAACCGCCTCAACCGCTGGCTCGTTTGCGGTGAAACTGCACACAGAGCTTGCGTATTATGGTAACTTTTGTATCGTAGCAAGTTTAACAATGGTACTTACTTAGTTCAGGCGCACATGATGCGAAAACGTAAGCGTCTACGGGAGATCGGCGAGCTAAAACCCGCAAACGACGCTTTTTCGCTGAGAACCGGCAGTGGCGCCATCTGTTTTCGGCAGCGGAAAGCGTAACGACTAGGCCGCCGAGGCGAGCGTTGCAAGGAGCGCGGGCTCTTTGAATATGCCGTTCGGCATTTGCGTCTGCTTCAACTGAAGCGCTTACAACATTTTCGGCTAATTGAGCGGAAAAATATCAAAACAACTGATTTTAAGAGGCTTTACCTTAATAAGAATATTGTTTGCAACGCTCGTCTCGGCCATCTAGTAACGTTGGTCTCGGCGGCCTTGTCGTACGCTTTTCACTGCCGAAAACAGATGGCGCCACTGCCGGTTCTCAGCGAAAAAGCGTCGTCTGCGGGTTTTGTCTCGCCGATCTCTCGTAGACGCTTACGTTTTCGCATCATGTGCGCCTGAACTAAGTAAGTACCATTGTCAAACTTGCTACGATACAAAAGTTACCATAATACGCAAGCTCTGTGTGCAGTTTCACCGCAAACGAGCCAGCGGTTGAGGCGGGCAAATTTTTCAAAGTGTCAGCGATAAAAACGCACAATACTGTATAATTAAGTTATGTGTATTACACGTGCTTTGTTGTTGGTCTTGTTGGCGCTTGCTACGATTAAAGCTGTGTGTTCTCACAAGGCAAATCTTCGTGGTTCTGCAGCGCGACATATTTTAGTGTAGGTTGCTTCTGTTTTCCAGAATTTTCGGAGTGCGCTTATATTATCATTAAGCAACTCTTTAAAACATTTTGTAACTAATTGTCAGTTCATATTTTTGAAAATTCTTGCGCCAGGACTCTCAAATTTTGTCAATTAAAGATTTTTTTCTTTGTGAATAATACATTATGCCATCAAAAAGAGAGCTCTATTAGCTGCCCCATGCTGTGATAAAATAAAAAAAATAATAATAATTTATGGGTTAATAAATATTTAATGCGCGCATCTTGCTCACCCTCGGTAAGGAAAGGGTTAAATACCTGTTTGTTTGACTCCTCGTGGTTATGCTGATTTTTTTTCTGCAGCAAAATCCGCATTCATTGCTAAAAGAATTTCATATCAATTATTTTTCCGCCAATAGATTCGATCTTAAAGGGGCTCTGAAACACCTTCCGAGGAGAACACACCAACTCGCTTAATCACTGCGTTGTGTTGTCATGAAAACCTGAGCCAAATAACACACTTCTACATGCAGCAGATGATCCACAATCACGCGCGAAAGTTGGCGAGCCATTCCCGGCGACTTTTTCATGCTCGCACCCTCTTCCGTTGCTCGCACCTGCGTATACATGTTGAGAGGTGGCTATTGGCTAGATTCATGGTGTAAGAATAACATACGTCAGATTCCTTCAGACATCAGGCAGCTACCATGGCCGCGGCTAGAGTCACTAAATAAAGTCTTTATTTAGTGACTCTAGCCGCGGCCAATCGCGTAGCTCCGGTGGCTCAGGAAGCTCCTCCCCCGGAAGTGGGGCCGGCGGAGGAGCGCCGACCTTCCAGCGTGCTAGAAGTGACGAGAGGAGAGGGAAAGGCGCGAAGACGCTGAAATTCGAATTTTGACTACAAATAACTTAGCTTCTACAAAGCGCATTAAAAAAATGCCTTGCTGGACAATGTTCGTGAAGCGGCGTGCTTTAACATCCCAGCCGTACTGCAGCTTTATTAGAGCCCCTTTCAGAGCCCCTTTAAGATGTCAAGATCAAGCGACACTCCTAGATTGCCGTATGGAGGTGAATGGCAGCCCGTAGCCTCAGAACGTGCATTTATGATGCACCCTCATTACACCTCATGCCCTCCGTTGGAAAAGCAGTACCATGCCATTAAGGGCAAAGTTATTGGCTGCCCGGAAATGGTTTCCATGCACACATCATCGATTTCTGGCGTAACTTGGGCTATAGAGCGCGGGAACGCAGTCTTTGTCAATGATATACAGCCCAGGTGGTTTGCTTCCAAGCCGTGTAGCGTGGCTGTGTAGCACATTTGACAGTCTTAAGCTTGGGAGGGCTGAGGACCAAGGTCTTAAATCAGGGCCGGCCTTACCTCATTCGGCGCCCTGTGCGAACACCTCAAGGCGCTCCCCCCCCACCTTGGCCGTCAAACTCATCTTTTATTTATAGCTACCTTTTCTCGATTCATATTTTTTTTTCTGGGGACGCCTGATATTAAAACAAAATTGTTTTGAGCGTTCATTAACGTGACCTGTGTATTTCAATGGCTGCAGCCTGAAGGGACACCGCGTATCAACAGCGCCAGCCAGAAGTCGTCACCATGACTCCGCCCTAGGTTATACCTAGGTTGTTGAGAGAAAACTGGCGCCAAACAATATTTTTAACTTTACCCGACGTTTCGGGACCAACTCCTTCCCTTCTTCAGGGGTGGCTAAAGTGTGCCAGCAGAAGCAGCGCGTTGCTGCCTTCGCTCTCCCTTTGTTAGCACGTGGCGCAGTCCACTAACGTACGCGGAGGGGAGCGTTCCTGGAGTCCTGTTCATCGCCTCCTTTGTGAGCCGGATGTGCCATGACCAGAGGTGGGCATCTGACCTCAAAAATCTGGACTCACCTCAAACCTCAAAAATAATTTGCCGACCTCACTCAACCTCATCAGTTGAGATGGAGGTCTCCTTAGACGCCCTCACCTCACTTTTCCTGAGGCCACTGCTGACCTCACACAACCTCAACCTCAAATTGTGAGGTTGAGATCGGCTGCTCGTCCTCAGAAAACAAACGAAATGCAAAACAAAAAGCGATTAAGAAGTGTTTCGGTTAAAAACAATGCTGAGAATCCTGTGAGACAGGAAAGCCAAAATGATGATGGTATTATTTAATAAGGTGTGGACAGACACTATTGATGTGCACGCAATAAGAGAAGCTTATAATCTGGGATGAACCCTCAGAGAGTATATGGCTTGCGGGCAGGGGTGTCCCATACGCGGTTACCACCAGTACGTCGGTGAGTACTTTATATGGGTCAATATTTGGCAACCTGCTTCGTGTATACTTGTTCGTTTTGGAAGCATCTCGCTGATTCACGCACCAACCGGCAATTGACAAACACAGCCCTTCTACACCATATACCAGAAATTGGGAGGAGGGGGAGACATTCACGATACTCTTTCAGGCTTGAGAATAGTTACCGAACATAGAGAAACTGGTCGTCGATGTACTTTCCAATGCGACGGTTATGCAGACGCATATCAGTATATTTCGATTTTCTAGCTGTATCCGGCATAGCGAGAATGCTCTTTTCAGTCCTCTGTATGTTGCCTTCGAAAACACTTAACAAGCTGCGACTCTAGTACACCAACAGAGGCACGTTGCATTTATCTCTGTGCAGAAGCGAGCGGCTTCTTTTGTTAATGCGAAAGCATGATGGCTCACTTTCAAGCTCATATCCGCAAAAAGTCTGCAAGAAACGGCGCCATGCGACGTCACGAGCCGACGAGTCACGCGACGAAGATGATGACGTCACATAATTAAGTAAAGCTAATTAATAAAGCTAAAAAACGCTAAGACTATTTAGTATTATGAGTAATGACATCATATGACTGTGACGTCATATTAGGTCACGTGAGGACCCTGTAATATGACGTCAGACCTACTCACGTGACAACGATGTAATTTCTCGTCATACCAGGCCCCCATCCACCCCCTTCCACCCCCGTTTCAAGATCTATATGGATCCCACATTAATACACATGCGCGCATGACGCATTGCAAAGAGTGCCCACAACTCGGTACACATTAATGACATTCGGATTGCCCAGCAGGCAAACGCTCCGGTTCTCATGTATGGCATACTGCAGAGATCATGCAACGACACATGCCTTTGACTCTCGACATGATGGCGATGGTGCTGATGCTAACAGTGTATCCTTATGAGCCCGGGGAAGTCTGATTTACTGCTACCAAATTAAAAGTTGCCAGTATATTTATTAAATATTGTTCATTACCCAGCAACCGAAGACAGTTACTGTGCAGGAAAATAGGAATACCTGCAGCTAATAATTAAGGATGATGATGTCGGTGTTCCTGGGAGGTCAAGACCCTCCCCCGTTTCCGCCACTTCCCTCCAGGTGACGATGGTAATTGTTTCGAAATCCTGGGAATTCTTCGATGACTCGGTGAACCCGCGGTATTTTGAAAGAAAGGGCTAGATTATGTCTTCGAACACTGCGCCAACTATTAAGATCACACGCGTTAGAACAACTGGTCTAGAGTGGGCAGCGTGAACCGCCCTCTCTGTCAAGAGCACCATGGCTCTCCGCTCAAATTTCCCCGCAGCGAAATCTTTTTCCGCCGGGTACCCTCCGGTTTTTAATGGGTACAAGATTTCCCCCGGTCTGGGGCTCGGCTCTTCTGTGTGAGATGCTTGGGAAAAGGGTCTTGACCACAGTTGCTCTGATGGATCAACGATAAGTTCCGCCGTCAACAACGTTAAATCCGCCTCGTGCGGTAGAAGCCCATTTGTGGCCCCCCCTTTTTTTTTTACCGCAGTCGTGGCCTTGAGTCTGAGTGCTCGCCTCGGCTACGGGAGGTCGTGGGTTCGATTCCCGCAGCCGCCGGTCCACCCAGCCGGTTAATCGAATGGGAACAGGCGGTCCCCCGGCCTAGTACTCGGCTCTCCAGGGGTGCACCGCGTGGGAAGGGCAGCCTGCGCTCTCGGAGGGCTGACATTTCTGACATTTTTCGGTCAGCCCTCCGAGACTTCCGCAACGACCAAAACACCGTCATCCTCCCGGCAGACAAAGGAAGTGCGACGGTGGTGCTCGACCGACAGGATTACGAAGAAAAAGTCAAAACACTCCTCGACGGCGCAGCTTACGAAAAATTAAGAAAGGATCCAACCTCGAAACTTCAATCCAGAATGAACAAACTTTTAGCATCCACCTGCAAGCACCACCCGGAATCAAAACACCTCTACTTACGCTTGATCTGCTACAACGGCTCAGCACCGGCCTTTTACGGACTGCCAAAAATTCATAAACCGGGCGTTCCGCTGCTCCCCATCGTCGACTTCACCACCTCCACCGAGCCCTATCGCCCCTGACAGGCAACTCATCAACGCACGTGCGCTACTCGAGCCACTTCGTCGAACGTCTTCCCCACGTACAACTGGAAGCGGACGAGTGCATGGTTTAATTCGACGTGGTCTCGCTCTTTACCAGCAATCGTGTGCCCTTTGCCGTGTCTGCAGCGAAGCAAGCCCTTGAAGCGGACGGTGACCTACGTACCAGGACCAGTCTGAGCCCAGAAGAACTGTGCCGGCTTTTGGTTTTGCCTAAGCAGCACTGCTTTTTCCTTCGAAGGAGAGTTTTATAAGCAGTCCAGCGGCACTGCCATGGGCGCCGCCATCTCGGTGACTGCTGCCAACCTGACGATGGAGGCCATCGAAGAGAAAGCACTGATGTCGTTTGAGGAAGAACCAAAAGTTTTCATTCGTTACATTGACCAATGTTTCTGCATTCTTAAGACATCGCAGGTCGAAAACTTCCTTGCACACCTCAACTCAGTCGAGTCTTCTATTCAGTTCACAATGGAACGAGAAGTGAACAACACTTTTCCATTCCTGGACGTCTTCATAAGAAGAAAAGGGGCAGATCTAAAGTTCGGTGTCTATAGGAAGCCAACCCATACGGGCCGCTACCTAAATTTTAATTCCAACCATCCTACTAGCCACAAGGCTGTTAGTCACGTTGTCGCACTGTGCGGAGGCGGTCAATGGCGACTTTTTTTCATTGAGTTGCAGAGCAAAGTCCCTGGGCATATACTGGGGGCAGGTTTTCCTCTTGTGTGGTTGATGTTGTTCGGGGTGGTTTGGATGTGCCAGGATTCCAGAAGGAGCCTTTTGTGGTAATTTGTTTCGGTTCCGAGGATGCTGGTTTCTTCGAAGTTGATTCTATGGTCTGAGTCCTCTGAATGTTCGGCTACAGGACTGCGCTCTCTTGCGAAATAGTTTTTATGTTGCCGAATTCTTTCTTTGAGATTTTTGGCTTCGACGTTGTAGCTTGCGTCGCAGTCGGCGCATGGAATTTTGTAGACAATGCCTTGGGCTCTTTCTCTCCGCGGCCGGTCTTTGGCTTATTCCCCGACTTAAGAGACAGGACCGGCCGTCACTTGCGAACAAACCATTCGCTTTTTTTTTTTCGGGTAGCAGCGCCAGCGCAAAGAGTTATTTTTTTCCACATGCCGCTGTCAGCCTTCAGCAAAAGAGGAAAAAGGATAATTTGTCCTTGTTACAATGCCAAAAAAAAAAAAAAGCTCCATCACACTGAAGACCTTTCGTCCTTCACCTTTGCTGGATCGAGTGTTCTTCGTGGGCCTCAGCCGGGATGGTTGACATTTGAACTTTTTCGGGTCCGCACGCGGAGACATTCTGTCCACAAAAACCGTAGTAAGCTGTATTTCGTTAATTGCGCAGAACTTCGAATACTTAGCAAAACACTAAGCTGAGCTTGTTGGTTCATATTATTAAAAGGGTACGTATATTTCACAGCGCAGCAGGATGACCCAGAGCAGAGCAGACAAGGTTCTTGTATTGTGTGTAGCGCGCTGTCTTAATTGTCGTCTGCTCCGCTATGTACGTGTTGCCCCATCTCCGTTGCAACGGAATTTATTTCTGAAACGCGTTTCCCAGGTCGCTCGGGGGCCCGATGCGTCATTCAGCTGCCAGTGGAGAGCACGGTTTGAAACAGTTTGAACAGCTGAGCTACACTGAATACAGAATCCGAACGACGGCTCTGACGTCAGAGTTAAGTACAGCTAGGTCACATGAGGCATGAAAAAAACCCCTGCTTCGCCGTTTGATCACTGCGTGAGAGAAGAAATTCAATTATAAATTAATTATTTAGCGGTCGCAGGCGAATACCACATGTGGTGATCGATGTGTACTAACGTACGTACTGTACATTATTACAGAGAACGATGCACGCAACTAAAATTTCTTTGATAAGCAATTTACTGACTGAAATGAGGGTTACAGGTAAAGGATTAGGAAGAGGTTGGTGAGGGAGTAGTAGTAGGCACTCCCTTTTTCGAAACACCTATAGGCAGACTACAAATTGCCGACGGCGCTCTGTAGTGTGCCTAAATCGACCGCCACAGCATTTGTTGCAGTATAAAGGTTTTTGACATTTCAGAGGTGCATGCCAAAACTAAAAAGGCGATGCGCAAATCACGGTTTCATCATACTAAGCAGGAGTGTTGAGCTTCGAAGGAGCCAACAAAGTTTATTTGGGCGAGGTACTGTGCAGTTTACGCGAGAGGCGCAGAGCGTTGCAGCACAACCCATCTGAGAGTTCCGTCGGCCACATCAATTGCCTCTCGCGGCCTCTCTAAACAACACCCGAATGTCATTAGCCGCGCATAAATTTCAGAAACGACGCTGGGTACAGCGTTTCGTGCGGCTGCGTTATTTGCGGCATCGCGAGCAAGTCTGGCCAACGTCGATAAAGCGATACACAGAAGCAAAGCTGGTTCGGACAATGAACCGACGTCTGCTTTTCGGCCAGGAGCCAGCAGCAGACGACAGCGTGGCCACGCTTTGAGCGCCTCTCGACAGGCGTCGCCAGCGTCGCGAGCGTGCAGGCACGGAGCAGCGCACGTCGCGCGGTGCGGTGCACGCGAGCGCCCCCTATTCCCCGTGCAGTCTCCCCTCTCCCCCGAGCAGGCCAAGCAGCAGCAGCAGCAGCGGCGGCCGCGGTGTGGCCCGTTCCTGATCAGTCGCGGGCCGTGCTTCTCTGGACGTGGTGTGTGAGGCGTGCGGCGGGGTGATGCCGATTGCGGCCCAATTAGCAGCAGCGTCGTCCCACTGATCTGGAGGTGTTCTGCGCCATCGCCGCAGGCTGCCGTTGGTCGAGCTCGGGCCCGCCGCCGCCGGTGTTCCACAATGGAGACGATGGAGTAGCGGCCGCGTACCGCCACCAGCGCGCTGGGTATCGGCCTTTGTCTGGCGACACCATGGCGGTGGTGGGCGCCCGCTCGGGCCGCCCCGTGATCGCGTTCACGGGCGCGACGGCCGCCGCCCCGCAGCAGGCCATCCTGACCGCGGCACAGCCCTTCTACCACCCGCCCGTCACGGTGCAGGATATCCAGCCGGACAGACCCATTGGATACGGAGCCTTCGGCGTCGTCTGGTGAGTACTGCCCTTTGTGAAGCGCCCTTTGTCAGGAGGGGGCGACGAACAGCGCGGCCCGTGCCAAAGGCCCCCGCGTGCGCCGGTCATGCACCCGCGCCTTGCGCTCGGCCGGGGACCCCGGGCTTGGCAGACCCCCGGGCACCAGGGTGTGCAGCGGAGGGGCCCGCGGAGTCCAAGAGGCGCAGGACCCGAAAGTCGCGTGCGGCGTCCAGGCGCAGCCGCACGAGGGAGACCCGGCGTTCGCTTCGGGGAAGAGGCCGTTGCTCGGGTCCTTATCTTCAGTGCAAAGCATAGCTGACATTGTTAAACGGAGGCCCGTTGCTCTGTGTGGTACGACTGGCGCAGAATTTCCCCGATTCTGGCCCCCTTCCTTGTGGCGATCGCCGGCCCCTGCAGTGTGATCGAGTTCGAAGGGGGCCCAGCTCAGGGGTTGCGGATATGGCTCTGCCGCGGACACGGCCCAGCGGTTTCACGGTCGTCGCTCGCGCAGCCAGCTGTCTGCCCCGCCAGCGTTCACCGCCGTGGCGACCGGAGGGCAGCGAGCGACGACGCTGCCCCTTCCCATTTTTTTGCAGCTCCTTCTTTCCGGGCAGCTGCTGGCCATGTTGCGCGCGTCCCGCGATTCTGCGCTGCCGGCCTAATTAGGCGGGGGGGTGGCTCGCGAAGAGTGTGCGGGTCCTGTGTTGTCTCTGTCGTGAGTAACGGTCTGCTGCCCGCTGGCTGCGCGGAACGGATTTTGCCGTGCGCCGGAGGTCATTGGCCACCGGCTTCTCCGGCCGTGCTTGCTGGTCGTCGGCACTGATCCGCACTTCTGATAAGGCCGCGCCTGTATGTCGCAGTGCGCACATTGCACCTTGTCTCTCTATCCAGAACAATGGCTTGACTGCACGGTCGTTTCCTGGCGTGTTTATTTTTTTCAGTCCGGCGCCTTCTTCGGCCGTCATTAAGTTTTAGCACCGCCGTGCGATAAGCACGCCAAGTACGGTAACTGCGTGCCTACGACAGATGTCGTCGGGCAAGCTTGGCGGCCGTACGACTCCAGCCTATGGCGCAGACCGCTTATCGCAGCGTCGCGGTTAATCCACCAAGGTGACGTCGTCGTGAAATGGGATTAAGCGCGACGCGATGACAATCGGTTGATGCCATTCGCTGGAGGGCCTCGACGGGTGTGTTCCGCTTCGCACTTCAGGTGCATCCCACTATGCAAAGAAGCCGCTCCGGTTTCCGTAGACCGATCGGCGTCGCGATGTTATCGTGGTGCGACTCATCGCATATCCATGTTACAGCGGCCACGTCTTGCATTCTTGTGCTGTTGTCGCGGGTCTCCGAATCTTGCAGTGTGTTTGTCGATCTGCGTGTTTTCTGGGTTGCGCCCTTGAAAACGCGCATCACCCGAGGTCGCTGTTCCCGAATGAGCAGCTTCATTTCCCGGTAGCCAGCCCGTTGCCCAGCGCGGCGAAACCCACGGGGCTGACGCGCGCGCGTACGCACCTGAAGATTTGACCTCGACGCTTTTCCTGGATCACGTGATATTGGCAGGTCTGAAACCAATGCCCGTTGACGCGCCGCACTTTTTTTCCCAAGACGGCTTCTGCGTCACCAGTGGCTCTTCGATTATCTGCTAGATTAATACCACGGGCGCCGATTTAGATCGTTTTTTCTCGCGGCAGCGGAAAGCGTAGTGGTATTTCACCGTATCGTTCACGAGTTGGCCTTAATCTTTTAACGAAATGTTCTAGTTCAAGCAGCACGTTCGCTCGCCGCCGCAACTTTATGATGCCGTGTGTTTTTTCAGTTCCGCCGGTAGGAACCGCACAGCTTCGAAAAAGGTCCACTCCCCATGGCGAACAGGCAGATTCCGGCGACTGAAATTCGACCTGTGACCGACGCTGGGTAAAGTGAAAGGGGGGCGGTTTTCCTAATCCGGTATAGAAGGCTTCCTCTCCCTTGAATGCAGCACTTAAGTGTCGGCTGGTGGTGGTGGTGCGTCTAGTCCGAGGCACTAGAAAGGAGGGTATCAATTGGCTTCTTTCTGCATTCTGGTTTAACGCTACTCGTTTTGCTAGTGACGCAAGGTGATGAGGAAACGTCTGGTTTCTGATAGCGCAGAACGTGAGAAAGTGTTCCCTGCGCGAGCTTTTTGAGAAAGCGTGATACGTTGACCTAGTACCACGAAGCACAACTCAGGTCCTCTGTCGGGAGAAGACAATTTGGGGTGGGGTGGAATTTTACACAGGCAGGCCATTCTGAACCCCAAATGCATATTTTAGGTGGGACCCCCAAACTCAGATTTCTGAGTGTTGAAAACGTATTCACCACCACCCCCTCCAAGAGTGACCCATAACCCGGCTTCTGTCGTATGAGGCGAGACGTTCTGCCGGTGAACTGAAGTCAGTTGGCCTAGCTATTTGTGTAAGCAACCCTTATTCGCAGCGTGCGTTAACCGCAGGTAATTGCTTTTATGATGTTTATTTCCTGAGGCGAGGGTGAGCTTTCGGACTGTTTCAGGACGGGCCTCCACCACTAGCCTAGGTCGCAGCCGCGGTGGTGGCCCCTGTACCGTTGAGGATTCTGTTCGTCGACCGAAACGTCTGGTTCGAAGTCTGCTTTGCAGCCCTGTTCTCAGCCCCCAGTTGACTCTCTTTTTTGGCAGTGTCTATTCTGGAGGCTACCTGGGGTGGGGAACTATCGTGGTCTTTCGCCGGCTGACCTCCCCACACTGTGCGCGCGATTTGAGGGTAGGTGGGGACTGTTCGAAGCGGACGTGGTCATCTCCCCAATTCCGTTTTAAGAAATGAACGCGAGAGCAGTCTGGGAACGAGAAGAACATTTGGTTGTTGAAGGCCGTTAAACCTGCCCCCCTTCCGCAGGAAAGAAATGAAACGCGGTTTTTATTTTTTTTTCTTCTTTTAGCTGATAGGGCCCGCAAAGCAAGTTCTTCCTTGCCAGTGGCTGCAACGGAAATCCGCGAAGAGAGCTAGTCTCACGCACTGCAGTGTCGGCATGGCGTTGGCCAGACGAACAGAGCGGCCAGGTCGGAGGTCACATATGCGTTCGCATCGCCCCCCTACCACTGCGGGCTCGGAAGGAAGTCGGGCGGGGCGGCAGAGGAGGAGGGTGGCAGCGGCCGACAGGTTTTGCCTGCACTTCGTCGTCGACGTTGCCCCCTCCACTGGGGTTCCTCCGTGCCATTGGCACCGGGGGGGGATTCCCCGTCTCTCGCGGACAAAAGAGCGGCGCCCCCACTTCGCGCAGTCGAAGGGGGAGAGGGCCTCCCTGCTTGCACTTTTCCCGACGCTCTTTATTTGCCTCTTGATCGTGGTGACGGCGCCGTGCGGAGGGGTCGTATGTGCGTATCCATCCGTTGTGCCGCCGCCGCCCCACTGGCGTCGCTTGGATTCGCCATTCTGTTTCTGCCCCGGCGGTCGGTTCACGGGGCTCGGGTCGTCTGGATCCGAGGGTCTTCGGCTTTAGGGCCCGCTCCTCTCCCTTTGCGACGCTCATGGTGGTGCCGTGAACTACTTACTTTATTTTCGCGGGTCTTCTTCGCCGAGAGCGCTCTCTGGTTGTTCATCCTCGCCGAACGAGAAGGGCCAGTCGCGGCGTTATGTGGGGCGGGCTGCTTCTTCGGGCCTGCGCCTGGCGGCTGCTGCTTGCCCCTCTTCTGCAAGAGAGACCCTCTGGCTTTTCGGCAGCGGCCGTCTCGCGCTTGCTTCTTCGTCTGCTGCCTTTGCAGCTTTGCCTCGGGGCAGCCACTCTCTCTCTCTCCACTCCGGTTCCTTTCTTCTCCGTCTGCCTTCTCTTTGGCGTCTGTCCGACGCCAGTTTGGCGGTGCTTTTCGCGCGGTTCGCCGCCAAAGCTGGCCCGCCCTTGTTGCCGCCGAAGCACCGTGGCTGGGCCGCTTTCGGGCTGGCTGGTCGGTCCGGTGGCCGAGCATTCCTCGAAATTTCTTTTTGTTCTTCACGTTTCGCGCGCGGTGGGCTTTCTGTCCTGGTTCTTTTTGTCTCGCGCCCGTGGATGGGCGGCTGTAAATTGGGACGCTGTTCGGCTCGGAGCGAGTCGTCGACGCACGTTCGGTGCAGCCAGCCAACCCGGTTCCGCCACCTCTCCCGCACCGCGCATGCGCGCGCACCCCTTGGTTGGTTGTATTAGGCGCGAGCTCCTTCTTGTCGACCGACCCCGCCACCACGCCTGTAAATCGGTCCTCCGACACTTGCCCTAGGTCTTGCGTCTAGGCCTTTAATTAAAGGCACTGGACTCTTCTTGCCTCTTTCGATGTGATTTGAATGCGTAGACGTCTGTCCCTTCGCCCGGTTGTCGTTCGATCGTTCTTGACCCGACCTTTTTAAGAGGGGGCATTGAAAACTGTCTCCGCTTAATGCTCTCGGTAGATATCGATTCCGTGACTGAATCTGGCAGTGTTGGACGTTTGCCCGGCAGCGAAAGAGTCGTTTATCGTCCAGAAAATAGTATTTAATCCCGCCTGTCTGTTCATACTCGCAATGTCTTTATGAATGGGGGCGCAGGGTAGCTTCCGTGATCCGTGGCGGAAAAAAACCCAAAAAAGGTTCTCCACGCCACCGTTTTTCTCTTCAGCACATGTGCGTGACCAGTGTGTGGAGGACACGCCTGCCGCGCAGTACTTTGTCAGCGTAGCTAGCGAACTCGTTCGATTCGACAGCATTAGAGTTGCCATCACAACATAACCCCGCCGATGTCCGGCGCAGCGAGATTCGCTGTCGAGAGAGGTCACGTGACGTCATGGCAGCCTGCCCACCGTGGCAGGTGGCAGTTTAATTAATGACTGGTAGAGAAGTCACGTGGCGTTGTGACATCATCACAACCGGCCCAACGGGTTGTGAGCAACCTAGATTGAGAATCTAAATGACAAAAATAAAGTGATATGCAAATGTCGGCACCGTCACAGCAGAGCGGATAATTGCTACTGCAGCTGCGAGTGTGGCGGTTGACGGACTGGCAATTGCAAAGAAACTGACGCAAACACACCGACTTCGCAAGGTCACTTGAAGAGTGGGGTTTAGGACGATTCTTCTCGCATGTAAAATTTCTCGCTTGTTGCTGGGTGCCGCATAGCTGGTGGTTCTGCCAATACATTTCGTCCGCTGTCGGGAAGCGTCTCTTCTTGTGGCCGAAATGCAACTGCACCCGTTCGTTGTCTACGCCGCTGGAGGGGAGGAACGAGGGATCGTCTGATTAGCTGTGCGTGACCCGGGGACGGCGATAGAGGGGGCGACGACTGCGCGTTGTCTTGCCTCCCTCCGAAGGTCGTCGGACTAGTTCCGCACCCTGCTCTACTCTCCGGGGTTGCCGGCATGAGGAGAGCGTCGAGTTGCTGCCGTGACGGTGTCCGCCAGGTGCTCCCAACGGGATTACTTGCACGTGGACTGTCACTGAGCACCGACTGGAGGTGGAGTTCAGAGTGCTGCTCCACATGCTTGCGAGAGTAGACTTTTTTTTTTTCTTTTTAGAGCAGTGATCCGGAGTTCCCGGGTTCGAACCCGACCGCGGCGGCTGCGTTTTTATGGAGGAAAAACGCTAAGGCGCCCGTGTGCTGTGCGATGTCAGTGCACGTTAAATATCCCCAGGTGGTCGAAATTATACCGGAGCCCTCCACTACGGCACCTCTTCTTCCTTTCTTCTTTCACTCCCTCCTTTCAATCCCTTCCCTTACGGCGTGGTTCAGGTGTCCATCGATATATGAGACAGATACTGCGCCAATTCCTTTCCCCCAAAAAACCAATTATTATTATTATTATTTTAGAGCAACACCTTTCCGCGTGACGGGTAAACGGCGTCGCGTAATGTCGTAGCCGAGCACTGCCCCCGTTCACCTGTTTATCTGCGAGGACCTGAGTCCTGTGGCACATGTGTAGTATTTATTAAAAAAAAAAAATCTCCAGACGGCATGATTTGCTTTGCAACTGAGTGGTGAATTGCTTACAGTGTGTCCCCGGTTTTTTTTTTGTTTGTTTCGTGAGGGAACTGACCATTTGCGAAAACGTGCAAGTCAGCTTCTACGCAGGGCTTATTTTTTAACCAAAAGGTCTCGAACTCGCGCAACACTCTTCGTGGGAATTAAAACTCCGGATTGTCACACGCTGCCTGCAGCAGAGGCTAGGCGGGATAAGGAGGGAGACCGGCCTTTGTCGCCGCGCCCTGGGGAATGGGTTGTTCGGGCCAGGGGTGGGGAGAGAGAGGTGAAGGGGGGAATTTAGAGTGTGCGGGGTCACTGTTCAGCACAAGTTTTTTACAGAAAGTTTAGCATGAGCAGAGCCCACTCTTGCCAGCCCACTTCATCTATTTCCTGCCTAGCATCTGCTGCATGCTTAGTCCTAATTACATTTCGTATCATGTAAAGTAAACAAGGTGGAAGAAATTTATTGCAGAACAGATCTCTGTCGTTCTTTCCCCCGAACTATCCGGGAACGGAATCGACTTGGTAGTGCTGTCGCAACTGTCGTGTGAAATTATTCATTTGTTTCTATGCTGAATTGATTCGTCTCAGCGTATTATGATTTTTGATGTAGTCCACCTGCACCTGCGTTTTTTTTTTTACTCTGTATTTTACCCGTTCTCCCCGCTGTAATGTCCTACTGGCACTGTGGGTACACAGACAACTAAACAAGAAGGTTGACCGCGATCCCCTTTTCTATATTTTACCACTGTAGTCTTCTCACAGCTCTCTGGGGGCCATCTTGAAGTTGACTGGAGACATTCCCGAGTTGAGGAAAGCTGACTTCTTTGCATTTCCGCATAGAATGCGAGAGTGTCGTCAGGGGACGGGACCTTTCGGTTGGAAAACAAGCCTCGCGGAGAAAAGCTGACAGATTTCCGCATCTAAACGACTTTTCGCGCACGACTCTTGGGCAATTGTTCCGTTCTTAGCAATGATGACGTCAGCCTGCTTGTGCTCTCGTAATTATGTTTCCCATGTAGTGTATTTTCGGCGACCGCGGGGCGCTGGATCATCCGGGTGCGTGTATAAATAACGTTCTGGCGGCCTGTTTAAAATTCATGAGGCGTTTTCGTGGAGGGGCCCCGATAGCGCGGACGGCGCTGCCTGCTGCGCTGATCAATATTTCGATGCCTGCGGCAAACAATCTCCGCTCGTGGCTGTCCTCGGCAGAGGCGGCCAAGTCGGGTTTTCTGCGCTTGTGAGCAGCCAACACAGACTCCTCCTCACAGTAAAGTAGTGGTACATATTTAGTCTCATAAAAGTAGCGGGACGCAGAACTGCCCCATGTAAGCCAGCCACCTGAACAACTGGAAATAAAAAGGGATGGAGGGATAAAGCAGGAAGAGGGAAGGATGAGCTGCTTGCCTACTACTGTATACAGGAATACACGAGGAGGAATTGTGCGTGCAAGGCTGCTTACACATGCCTATACCTACACGAGAGTCGACAACAACCCCCCTCCACACACACACACGTACGTGGGACTCCTAAGCTGCTTTTTGCTCGATGCATGGGGTGCTGCGAAGGAGTTGCGAAGCAAACGACGATTAATTAAAGCGGACGGGGAGGCAGTGCGAGCGCAGACTGGACGCAGTCGTTTCTTGATTCTGCGAGCGTCAAATCGCGTAATCTAGTGAAAGGCGTATTCCACGCTGTTTCGTTTGTTGTAGTCTATATATATATATATATATATATATATATATATATATATATATATATATATATATATATATATATATATATATATATATATATATATATATATATATATATATATATATTTATATTTATGAAGGGAGCTAACAGTCACCGAAACCAAGGTGCATAGGGGAATGTTAATTTTTTTTTTATGTGTTATGCTTATCAGTGGGATAATAATACTTGGATTAATAAATAGCTTAAAGAAAATTACTTATAAAGCAGCAGAAAAAACAACCATGCCGCCGGTGGGATCCGAACCCACGACCTCCGAATATCGCGTCCGGTGCTCTTACCAACTGAGCTACGGCGACGGCTGTCCAATCTGCTGCTCTCGTGGGTATTTAAGTTTACTGGGTGTAAGCGAGCCTTGAGAGTGTTCACCAGCGCCACCCTCGACCATAGCGGCGGACGTAGCACGTCCTGTAATACCGCGAGCGTGACGTAGAACGTCATCTAACGGCGAGTGCGGAAACTGTGCGAGAGCCCTCTTATGCTACCTATGGCATCAAGACTGCCAGAACCGAGACCCTCGTTAAGCTATTAGCAGACAAGTTAAATGAAATGAGGGGCCCGTTTTGACAAATTTATGAAGGGAGCTAACAGTCACCGAAACCAAGGTGCATAGGGGAATGTTAATTTTTTTTTTATGTGTTATGCTTATCAGTGGGATAATAATACTTGGATTAATAAATAGCTTAAAGAAAATTACTTATAAAGCAGCAGAAAAAACAACCATGCCGCCGGTGGGATCCGAACCCACGACCTCCGAATATCGCGTCCGGTGCTCTTACCAACTGAGCTACGGCGACGGCTGTCCAATCTGCTGCTCTCGTGGGTATTTAAGTTTACTGGGTGTAAGCGAGCCTTGAGAGTGTTCACCAGCGCCACCCTCGACCATAGCGGCGGACGTAGCACGTCCTGTAATACCGCGAGCGTGACGTAGAACGTCATCTAACGGCGAGTGCGGAAACTGTGCGAGAGCCCTCTTATGCTACCTATGGCATCAAGACTGCCAGAACCGAGACCCTCGTTAAGCTATTAGCAGACAAGTTAAATGAAATGAGGGGCCCGTTTTGACAAATTTATGAAGGGAGCTAACAGTCACCGAAACCAAGGTGCATAGGGGAATGTTAATTTTTTTTTTTTATGTGTTATGCTTATCAGTGGGATAATAATACTTGGATTAATAAATAGCTTAAAGAAAATTACTTATAAAGCAGCAGAAAAAACAACCATGCCGCCGGTGGGATCCGAACCCACGACCTGGCAGTCTTGATGCCATAGGTAGCATAAGAGGGCTCTCGCACAGTTTCCGCACTCGCCGTTAGATGACGTTCTACGTCACGCTCGCGGTATTACAGGACGTGCTACGTCCGCCGCTATGGTCGAGGGTGGCGCTGGTGAACACTCTCAAGGCTCGCTTACACCCAGTAAACTTAAATACCCACGAGAGCAGCAGATTGGACAGCCGTCGCCGTAGCTCAGTTGGTAAGAGCACCGGACGCGATATTCGGAGGTCGTGGGTTCGGATCCCACCGGCGGCATGGTTGTTTTTTCTGCTGCTTTATAAGTAATTTTCTTTAAGCTATTTATTAATCCAAGTATTATTATCCCACTGATAAGCATAACACATAAAAAAAAAATTAACATTCCCCTATGCACCTTGGTTTCGGTGACTGTTAGCTCCCTTCATAAATTTGTCAAAACGGGCCCCTCATTTCATTTAACTTGTCTGCTAATAGCTTAACGAGGGTCTCGGTTCTGGCAGTCTTGATGCCATAGGTAGCATAAGAGGGCTCTCGCACAGTTTCCGCACTCGCCGTTAGATGACGTTCTACGTCACGCTCGCGGTATTACAGGACGTGCTACGTCCGCCGCTATGGTCGAGGGTGGCGCTGGTGAACACTCTCAAGGCTCGCTTACACCCAGTAAACTTAAATACCCACGAGAGCAGCAGATTGGACAGCCGTCGCCGTAGCTCAGTTGGTAAGAGCACCGGACGCGATATTCGGAGGTCGTGGGTTCGGATCCCACCGGCGGCATGGTTGTTTTTTCTGCTGCTTTATAAGTAATTTTCTTTAAGCTATTTATTAATCCAAGTATTATTATCCCACTGATAAGCATAACACATAAAAAAAAAAAATTAACATTCCCCTATGCACCTTGGTTTCGGTGACTGTTAGCTCCCTTCATAAATTTGTCAAAACGGGCCCCTCATTTCATTTAACTTGTCTGCTAATAGCTTAACGAGGGTCTCGGTTCTGGCAGTCTTGATGCCATAGGTAGCATAAGAGGGCTCTCGCACAGTTTCCGCACTCGCCGTTAGATGACGTTCTACGTCACGCTCGCGGTATTACAGGACGTGCTACGTCCGCCGCTATGGTCGAGGGTGGCGCTGGTGAACACTCTCAAGGCTCGCTTACACCCAGTAAACTTAAATACCCACGAGAGCAGCAGATTGGACAGCCGTCGCCGTAGCTCAGTTGGTAAGAGCACCGGACGCGATATTCGGAGGTCGTGGGTTCGGATCCCACCGGCGGCATGGTTGTTTTTTCTGCTGCTTTATAAGTAATTTTCTTTAAGCTATTTATTAATCCAAGTATTATTATCCCACTGATAAGCATAACACATAAAAAAAAAATTAACATTCCCCTATGCACCTTGGTTTCGGTGACTGTTAGCTCCCTTCATAAATTTGTCAAAACGGGCCCCTCATTTCATTTAACTTGTCTGCCAATATATATATATATATATATATATATATATATATATATATATATATATATATATATATATATATATATATATATATATATATATATATATATATATATAACCCTTCTCAAGTTGGGAATCCTGCATCTTATTGTCGTGAATTTTTTTGGTGCTGCAGTCTCTGTCGCAGCTGTTTTCATCTCGTATCTGCGTTCCCGTTCAGATACTGATCTCGCAATTGATGACACCGAGTTTTTCTCAGATTACAGGCCGCTTCGACGCGGCCATCACTTCGCCAAGGATGCCAACATCCCTCGCATCCTTGGACTGATATTTGTGTTCTTTTCTCCTTTTCTCTCTCTCTCTCTCTCCCCGGCTTTGGTGTAGACGTTGTCTTTGTCGTAACCGAACGCTCGCCACGGAGAGAATCTCCTCGACTAACCGGAGCTAACTAGTGCGTAATTCGAGTCGAGCTGGGACCGTGGTGAGCGTAACGCTCACTCATTGTCCGGCGGCAGCAACAGTGTGGCCATCAGGGGAACGAGCCGCGGCGATTAAGGCTTAAATAAATTTACCACCCGCCACCGAGGAAGGCGTGTTATGCCACGCAGCGTTAAATGGAGGCACGCATTGTACTCCGTTTTAGTTTGTCTCGGCGCTTTGCACATCGCGGACGACGGCCGCTCAGTCTCGCTCCAGGGCGTGTCGCGCATCGATCGGCCGTTATCTGCCCCGACCGCCGCGGGTGTGTGCAGTCTTTGTTTTTTATTTCCGTTCGCGCTTCTGATTATTATAGCCGTTGAGAGGAGAGTTTGGGGAGGGGTTGCAACGAGGAAAATGTGGACCGTAGCCAGCCTACTACCCCTCTGTGCTAACGGCCGCCTCGGCGGGGCAGTCTGGTCCACTTGCACTGCGTGTGATAGGGTGCATTCTGTGTTTGCATTCGGCAGCTGCCAGCTAGCTAGTATACCCAGTGTTGCTCCTGCTGGAAGGAGCTAGCTCGGTGTATCGGCACGTTTCTGTCCGGCTAACGAGGGTGTGCGTGTGTCTTGTTGTCCCAGACTGGCGAGTGAGGAGTTTGGACCTCAGCTCGGTGCAGCTGCTGGGAAGAGAACAGCCCTGCGTGTGGGAAGTGCGTCTGCGATCGTCGGTATTAGTGCTTGGATGACCCGTCTGGGTTCGTTCGCGTGCACAGTGCCAACTATTCAAAAGAGCGCGTCATTGGCGACTCTTAATTCCGCAATATTCACACATTTTTGGGGGCTTGTTTCGCGTCGCCATTGCTGAATCGCCTCCAGGCGCATAGCGCTGGTTTATTTCTTTTTAATATATACCCGGGTTCCCTAAGTAAGCCTGTGCTTACCCCTCCCCACCCTCCTTTATTTTCTCGTTCAGTGAAACTGTAGACCTCTTGCAGCGCAGGTGCGCAGTTACAATGAAATGATTAGGTTGTGAACCCCTTAAAGCATTCGACTGTGCGGAGCCATGCGCGCGTGTGGCGTGTCTGCAGATCACTATGTGGCCATGACCTTGGCAGTGTCGGAAAGCCGTGCACAGCGGTGCTGTAATTCTCGCCATTGCAGTGCCGCTTCCTTCTGCCGACCTTTCCCTGTTTCCTCCTCTGTTCTGTCGCTCCCTTGGCCCCTGTATAGTGTGGTAAACGCGGCGGTGGTATTCGGCGGCGTTCAGCCGCGCTCGTTCACAGCCGAGAAGCATGGGAGGCAGGCTGGCAGGCTCTGAGTGTTCTCTCTCTCCCCATCGCGTCGTGTCCGTTCAAGGCGACGCCCTCGCGTCGATGCGAGTCGTCCTTGCCGCCGGCGCGCGGAGGGGTCCTCCACGCTTTTAGCTCCTCCGACGGGGTCCCCCGCGCGCTCCCTGCTGCCGCCTCCGATCGCTGCCGGTTGCCGGGGCGTCCTACCCCCGGTCTCTTCTCCTTGGAGACTGTAGGACTCGGGCGAAATCGCACTGCCCCCCCCCCCCCCCCCCCCCCCCTATTGCCTTCATCTGATAGCGCTGTTGCCGCGCCGCAGAACGTTGCTCGAGCGACGTCGCCATGTTGGCTTTCTTTCCTTCCTGGGGATGCTGCGGCTCGGAAGCCAGTCCGGCGCTTTTCAGCTGCCATGCAGAGCGGATTCTTACTCAATACCCATGAAGGTCCTCCGGTTGGTGTATTACACGGGCCTGTTAGTTAATAAAGAACGAGCTGTTTTTCTCGCGTGTGGGTGCGCTCACGTGACCTGTACTTTGTCTCGATGCAAGCGCGCAGCAGGTGACACCTTGCTTGTACCTTTTCGCACCCAGCGCTTGCTTCGCGCGTCGCTCTTCTTTAATAATAATAATAATAATAATTGGTTTCTTGGGGAAAGGAGATGGCGCAGTATCTGTCTCACGTACATACGGCGGACACCTGAACCGCGCCGTAAAGGAAGGGATAAAGGAAGAGAAAGAAGAAAGGAAGAAAGCTGCCGTGGTGGAGGACTCAGGAATAATTTCGACCACCTGGGGACCTTTAACGTGCACTGACATCGCACAGCACACGGGCGCCTTAGTGTTTTGCCTCCATAAAAACGCAGTCATATTCTCTATTTGTACATAGTGTATATTGCCGCCCTATCCTTTCTTTTCCCTGTCCTTTTTCTCACGCTAGCCGCAGCTCAGGTGCTTCAGGTTTCGATGGCGGATGCCGCGGCTAGCAACATCTTTTTCCTTCCATCGTTATTTTTATTAATAAATAGCCACTCACAAGGTGAGGCCATGTGTGTTCTCGGGGACACGGTGGCCGCGCCTGGCGCGGGACAGGGCGACGTAGAGGCTTTTCTGCTTCGTTCATTGTATGTAAACAGGCTGTCGATGACATTGAGGCGTGTGGGTACACGCGATCCACTGCCAGGAGAGAGTATCCTTCTTTCTGCTCCTTCCGCGCTCGTCACTCCGCGGAAGCGCGTCCTCGGCAGTGCTTCCTCAGCCCTCGCCTTCCTTCTCTGCGGTCTCCGTGATTAGCCGCACGCAGTGAACACTCGCGTGCGTGTTGTCGCCGCCTCCGCTGGCGTCGTCTCCCCCGTCGCCTGTGCGTCCTCCTGCTGCCTGCGCGGGTGGTAATCTGCGAATCGCGTGCTCCTTTGCGTGTGTCTGCATTGTGTTACGGGTAGTCGCCCCGGGTCGCATTTGTGTTACACCGTTTGCCTTCTCTCACTCGTCGTCAGGCTGAGGAAGAAAAACTTAAGAAAATAAAGCGCCGTCTTCCGAGAATGGGCTTTCGCTACCTGCGCCCTTCGGGCGAACACGGTGGAAGAGGTGCTGTGATTGCGCGCAGATTTGGGCGGCCACCGTCTTGGAGGCTTCGCCTTGGGCTACTTTTCGCTTGGGGCTAGCGGCGGCCCGAAGACGTTTCTTTCCGCGACGTGTGTTGACGTCACGGAAACTATAGGAAAAGCGAAATATGCGGGTCACCAGAGCGGGAAAATTTTAGCTACGCGAGGTTAGATGGCTTTGGGGTGTAAACAGTGTCATTTGCAAAATCCTGTGTGCCGGTTTTCAGAAAAATGATTTCGTCGTGTTCCGACCCCTTCTATCGTTACGTTTGTGTTCGCATTTGAATTGTCTCCTAGATTGACAGTTCATTAGTCATGGCATTAATTTGCCTTTATGTCTGCCTCCTAGGCATGTGTTACTGCTTCCTGAATAAAATGACTGAATTTGACTATTTGTGACCGCCCTGTATTGCACAGGACAACGCCACGACCTTGTCGCTTTTCGTATCTGCGCTCAGACGCGTTCGGGTCGCAGATCGGATCTCCCAGAACGCTCGGGAGGTTTCATCGGCACGAGCAGTTGAGATCGTTTCTTCATAATAGTCGATTAGATATTGATAAAGGCCCGAAGAAATAATTCTAAGGAAATAGGCGATTATCCAGCGAAAAATGCGCTTTGGGAGGCCAGTCATGAAGCGATGTGGCAAAAGGAAATTCGACACCGCCTCTAAGAAAAATCGATTCTACTCCGCACTGACACAGCGACCTTAATTCCTAATTAGCGCGCTCATTACTCATGTACGGATCAGTCCCTTTCCACCTTTATTCAGTTTGAGCTACCGATCACACGTGGCCAATGATTAGCGTGCTCGTCTCGCATTCCGAAGCTACTGGGTTCGATTCCTACGCAAAGTAAAAATTCTCTCCTGCTCAATTACTGTCCTTTAAGACCGGAACCTCCTTGAGAAATTTGGCAACAGTCTGAACATCCTTTGACGTGCCAACGACGCCTTTCTGATACACGAGAACGCCTAGCTATATAGAGGGATACAACAACTCAAGAACGAAGCGGCAGGTGCCCCTCAAAGGAGGCCCTCCAGCCAATGGCGTCGACCGATATTCATGGCTCCGCCGTTACTGCGATTAAACCGTGGCTATTCCCGATTAATCTGCCACCCCCTGCTATTTCACGCTGGCAGGTCCGAGGGGATCGGTCAAGGAGGATAATCGGTGGACATAGTTGGCTGAAGAGGCTTCTTTCAGGGGCAGTTCCCGCTTCGTTCTTAAGTTATCTAGCTATAGTTTGATCGAAATGCGCGCGGCATCAGTTGCTCCGCTGCGCACATTTATTTCGACCAAACTTATGCTGTCGTTTTATCTCCTGTGCTGTGCGTGTGCATTGTTTTAAGATGGAGGTCGGGTCACGGATTTAAGTGGTCGCTTCGTGTCATCGTTTTTTTTTTATGTCAGTCAAAGTTGATGACGTCTTCCTTGGCCACCCATTGTTGCATATATTCCGCAGCGGTGCCCTTGCGCGATTAGCGGGACGCCGACCGTGGCCGTTGGCGGGTGTATATTCGTTGTGGGGTCGATGAACTTCCCGTCGCTTTACGGTCTGCGATGTTCGCTCACGATATCTCTGGCGATATGCATGCTTCGACTGCTCTTCCGTGTCTTGTGGAAACACTGTCTCGTTTGCCACACAGAGCGAGCTAGCCGACCAGAGCTTTACAGGCGAGAAGCCTGCGCAGGCCCGCGTGACCGCGCCAAGCGATCAAGCGTCGGGCTCGGTCTGTTCTTGAATCTCGAGGGTCGAATCGAAGGAGGCAACAAAGATATCCAACGCATTCCTCGCAAGCGAGCCGGATTCGCAAAGCACCTGCACCTTCATTTCACGACGTTTTTTTTTTTTTTTTAGCTTTGCGCTTCGTTGGACGGCACCATCCCTGGGTACGTCCAGTGCGGGACAAAGGATTCTCCCCCATTGATCGCCAATTAACCCTGTCGCGCTTCGGGAGGTGGCCCTTCTGGACCCGCAGATTTTCCAGTCATCTCCTAACCTTACTGTTCCTTTCGGCTATCGGTTCCCCGCTTCACTTTTCTCCTCATCTGTTGCCGCACTCCCAAGTGATGCTTCTGAACTGTCCGTGTAGTAAGCGAAGACGACGACGCCTGGAGTGAGAATGGGGGACGTGCACGTTAAGTGACTGGTCTCCGTGGCTCGTATAGACGAGCAGCAGCGGATGCGACTCAGCCGATCTCTCTAACCTCGCGGCGTCATCGTTCCCGCGACCTCCAGACGGGACGTCCTGCAGCGCCAGAGAGAGAATGGGGAGTCGACGAGCAGTGCTCGCACGCGTCCGGCGTCGCTTTTCCCCCCTGGTGGTGAGATCATTGTGTGCTGCGCCGGTGAAAGCGGTGCCCCACTACTGCTGCTGCTGCTGCTGCATGCGCCGTCCCCGTCTGCGGCAACGAAGCAGCAACAACAGCGAGCGCACGTGTTGGCCTTGTCTCGACTAGACGAGTACTGGTGGCGCGTCGCCGGCGCTTCTTTCGCAGCCGCCCACTGTGTACTTGTGGCCTCCGGGCATGAGCATCAGTGGCAAGAGTAGTAGAACAAGTGACCCGCGCATAGGTGCGTTCAAGGTATCCGTAGACAGCGCACCTACGATTCGGGCTGGGCGAGATGCGTCGGTGTCTGCATTCGATGGCGCCTTGCGTAAGCGCAGCAGTTGAGGCGGTTTTGTAAAACTCTCGTTCCGTGTGCCTGGCCGTCTGGGACGGGAGGGAGAAACCTCGCGTGTCGACCCCAGCGGCAGCAGAGCTGCTGCTCATTGCCCGTGTGCGTGCGCCGGTGTTGTTTACTGGCCGCTCCTCCTGTGTCCCGCGGTGCGGAAAGAGCGGCCGCTGCCCCGTGCCGCCGCCGCCGACGGGAGCGCGTTCGTCGACACGTGTTTACGGCCGCCGGTGCTTCCGCGTGACTGCCGCTCGGTGTTATGCAAAGAGCGCCGTCTCTGTTCGCTGGGCGCCCGTGCACGTGCTGCCAGCGCAGTGGCCTTCGCCTCTTCGCATTCCCCGAACGGGCCGACCTTCGCACCCGCCCGCCCGTTTCCGACCACGGGGTGTCGCGCCTGACGCCCAAGCGTGGACGGTTGAGGCCCACTGGCGCGGTGCGGAAGTAGGCTGGGAAGCTCGGCTGGGCGAGCTGCTACAGCGCGGCTGGAGAAGCCTCGCGTTCAATCTTGAGCGAGAAACTCAAGTTCCCTGGGCTAATAATAATAATAAAGAAATACAGCTACGCTTTCCGGCGTCGCACATTAATCAGTGAAAGCTGTTACGCGTTGGTTTAGCCTTCCACATTGTTCTCTGCCTTGCCTCAACTGTACAGCTGGCAAGCGGCGGCAGTGTGCTCTGCTCCAACGCGATTTTCTTCGCCGAAGGACGGCTGGGTGCGTCGTCTCGCTGCTGCTGCGATCTGCGCGGCACGCGGCGGGCCGGTGACTCCTCGTTCTCCACCGGGCTTTGTCTCCGGGGTCACGCGGCGGCACACGTGCCTCCGTCGGGGTGGCAACCACGGGCTCGTTGGCGGCTCTGAGCCCACGCTCTCTGCTGGCTCCACCGTCACCTCGCGTCGCCGTCCAAGCTGCCCGGACCCAGCGCGCGCGGCCCTCTGCCGTCTCATTTGCGCGTCGGTTAGCCGAGGGTATAGTGGCGAGCGATTTGCATAACGCCCAAGATAAGGGCGCGTGAGCGCTCACGCGGCCGCCACGCATCCAGCGGAGGAGGGAGCCTTTTTTGTTTCTTTTTCCACCGCATCACTACGAGGAGGCTCGCTTTCCGCGATGTCACGGCCTCGTGTCGACGCACGGGCGCGTGGCCGGCCTCCTCTCCGTTGCTGTTACACAAGTGCGCGAGGTGTCAGTTGTGTCGCGTGCACGTTTTTGCGGCTCCCACCGTACTTCGGCCGTTCTTTAATGTGCTCTGACTGGCTGTCCGTAATTCCTATCCCTTTCTCTTCGTCGGTCCCCCCCGTTTCCCCGCACCTAGTCGGATAATCGGCGTGAATGGAATGGTTTTCCATTCTTCAGCGCGAGTCCCGTTCCTAAGCCCTGGTCCCAATCCCTCGCTCCCCCGCACTCTTTGTGATTATCCAAGCCCCGCGCTCGATGGGGGCCTTTGTCCCGGTCCGGAGCGGCCGGCCGGCCGCGCCAGAGGCGGAAAACCCCGCCGCGCGTATTTTTTGTTTCACTGGCGCGCCGTCATCTCTGGCGGTGACGTGGTCTTTGTGGCCTCCAACCTCTTTCCCCCTCTCTTGGCTCAACTCTTCCAGCCGCATTCCTGGCTCCGCGCCCCGGAACACCGCACCGCAGCGTGACTTTCCTCTCGCGATGGGGGGCTCGGCTCTCCTCCCCTCTTGGGACCGCTTTGAGATTTCGTCTGTCTAGAAATGCAGCATCAGCTCGGCGCGCTGTTTGTTCGCCGCGGTGGTGGTGTAAATGTTTCGTGTTCCACCCGGAAGTTTTTGCTCCGAGCTTGGAATGATGGATCCTCCCAGAGAGAGACAGATGGCTGTATGACCCCGAGCTCGCACAGATCTCCCTTTGCCCGTGCCGATTGGAAGGCCCCACCGGATGACGCACTGTGCGCCAGGCTTTGAACACGGGAAGTATAATTAGAGGCTCACGAGCTGCACTCAGCGTAGTTGAGGTGTCGTTGCGCAATGTCGCCAGTCTCGCACGCTTTATTTTTTTTTAACTGTTCTGCAGACTCCTCCTGCAGTCCAAGCAGGAGTGAGCAAAGAAACAAATCAAAACACAGGTACAATAAGGCGGAAAGCAAAAAAAAAAATCGTGCATTCGCACTTTCCAAAGAGAATCCGAATGGGCGGGGGCAGGCGTTGTCGTCGAGTGAGGCCCGTTTTTTTCTCAGCAGCTGGGCATATTTCACCTTGGCCTCGCTCGGGACCGGGCATCGCTGCGTATACGGGCGACTGGCCAACGGGTCACTTTGCGGGCGTCCGGCCCCGATGTTCAAGAATGCTCGCGTCACCGGGCTATTTGCGGAGTCCCGTG